>NC_059097.1:8106052-8132495 GCF_020497125.1 Mauremys mutica | reverse complement strand
TTGGTTCAGGCTTGTAGCAGTGATGGAATCAACTGCAGGTTCAAATCAAGTCTCTGGAGAACATCTCCCGCTGGGATGGGTCATTCAGTCCTTTGTATAGAGCTTCAGTTTGTAGCAAAGTCCCTCCTGAAACATGAAGCAGGACTGAAAATAAGATGGAGAGGAGGCATCAGCCTTTTATAGCCTCTTGCCATGTTGTCTTTGCTTTCTTTGTCCCAAGGACACTCTATCCAGCACGTGGCACAGAAACACCTTAGAGTTCTGTCCATAGGCAGGTCCCTGCAGACCTTGCTCAGTCACAAGGCGTATCTGCCTTCTCTCAGTGGGTCGATTGTAGAGCTGATGATCCTTAATGGGCCGTTAAGCAGGCTAGGCAGAACTGACACCAACTTATCTGGGGTATTCCCCAGAAGCAGAGCACAAGTTTGAAATACAGGCAGCATAGAACCAATATTCATAACGTCAACTACAAAAATGATACACATCTAGAGAGAGCATCATTATAATCAACCAATCAGAACCTCTCCATAGACTCCTTACACAACAACTTTTCTACAATATTGGCTGCAAATATAGAACAGCGGTCGCAAGGGTGATCTATACAGTTACAGATTATGTCAATAACGTCACAGGAGGTGACACAGCATCAGTAAGACTGATGCTGGAATACTGCCTCCAGTTTTGGTGTCTTCATTTGGAAAAGATGATTCACCACAGGAACAAGTTATCAAGGAAAGTGATGGATTCTCCATCTCTTGATGTCATTTCATGAAGACTAGATGCCTTTCTGGAATGTGTTTGCCCCAAAAGTAGCTATTGTGTCATACAGGAGGCCTGTGATACGCAGGGGGTCAGATTAGATGCTCTAATGGTCTCTTCTGGCCATAAAGTCAACTAATTTCTGAAAAACTGAGTGTAGCATTGGGAGCAGCATCTGATGTTTCCCTGTCTAGCCGGCTTGCTGCCTAGAACGAACGATCCTGGAGTGGGGTGATCCCCAGGGAGTAGCTGAAACCTGCAAAGTGCCTGGCCAGGGGCAGGACATTAACACAGCAAGGGAGGGGTGTGGCAGTGACATCAGAAAGGCCTTTGGCAGGACCTCAGCCTATTGGTCCAAGGTGGTGGGGAGGTGGTGACCTCACAGAAAGATGCTGACATCAGCCAGGCAGGACCGGGGCGAGGGGCCAGGGAAACCTCAGAGACCCCTGTGGCTTTGCTTCAGCAAGTCTCCTTCTCCAGGTCTCTCTTTGAGGACTGAGAGAGTATTCGGGTTCATGGACGTGAGCGCCAGGAGGAACCTCTTTCCCGTTTTCTCCTTCCCTTTTAGTGATTTTACTAGAAAACAGCCATCCCTGTTTAGAAGGTAAGAGCCTCCTGGAGGTTTGAAACCTGTTCAGTCTGATCCATCTGGTGACAGTTGAATTCTAGGCATGGAAAACACGAGCTTAAGGAGGCAGAATTTTATTGCGCACCTGGGATTTTGTCCCTTAGAATCACTGGGGACATTAGGGTTTGTCCTTTTTGTTTCACCTTTTCCTCCCTCCCTCTCTCCCTCCTTTCTCTTCTTCTCTTGCTTATTTTGTTCTTTCTCCTGTTCCCCTCCCAACACCAGGAGGGAGGGAGGGAGGGTGTGTGTGTGTGTGTGTGTGTGTTGCGGGGGAGGGCTCTGCAGCTCCCACTGTGGGAGGTCCACCCAAAAATGTGGGGCTGAAATAGTGCTCAGGCAGTCAGGGCTGGATTAACCTTTTGTGAGCCCTGACACCAAACATATTTGTGGGCCCCTATGTAGTCACTGTGGGCTCTGAGCATGGGCCTGGTGGGGCTGTGCCATTGGTGCCATAGCATACCCGGTACTGAACCTCAGAGACATTTTTCATTTTGATTACACACCCTACATGACTATATGCATTGCCATACACAGCTCCCTCAGCCCCCGGGTTTTCTCATTGAGCTGTGCACCCATGTGGGTTTACCAGTGTCCACAGTGAGCAGAACTTTCATAGTGATCAAGGAAACTCCCCACAGATTTATCTCCTTCCTCATTCAGACCTTCTCTAGCCATGTCTCCAGTACCCGCCACGTCACCAGTCACGGCACGTGGTCCTCTTCTCAGCTCACAGTTCTAAAGCCAGCAGACACCTGATCAGTTCTGACAGATCCCCCCCCTCAGCCCCCATCCTGCCATGTGAGCCAGCCACCTGCAAACACCATCTCCCCAAAGTCAGTACTTAGCCCTTGGGAATCTGAAGCCACCAGCCTCTCTCCCTCTGCTCCCATCTACATGCTAGTCTGCTACCTGGTCACCACCACCTCTCCCCATATTTGTTTCCTTTCTACTTTGGACATGCTCCCACCCAGCTGGAAGCTCCCTCTGCCAGCCTGACCTGCTCCCTCTTTCCCTGCTCCCCTTGACATTCCTCTCCTACTGGTGCCCTCTGTTCCTTGAGGTGAACTCCAGTATCTTTAGCTGCTCTAGCTTAATGGCCCCAGTAGTCACAGAGCCACTTGTAGCTTCTCTGGCTACAGCCATGGGGCCAGTTCCCAGAGGCCAGCCTTAGCCAGCTGCAGCTACTAGCTGCAGGAGGGGTGGCAATGCCAGGGCTGAGCATGCTTGAACCTTGCAACGGCAGCACTAGGGACTCTAAATCCTCAGCCCTGGCCCTAGGCAGCTGCAGACTCTGGAGTTAGGCACTTCCCTCCTCTAGGCCATGGCTTTAAATACCTGAGATTCCCATCACCTGCAGCAGAGGCCACCAATTCCCACGCCCCCCTCAGCCAGCACCTAGTCGTGCAGAAAGTGCAGCCTGAGTGATTTTGGAGGCTTGGGTGCCAGGAGGTTCCTGTCCCTGAGCAGCAGCTCTGCAGCAAGCTCACGTGCTTCCCAGTTGGGACATTAGCCGTTACTGACCAGGCTTGTCTGTGTTCTTTTTTTTTATCTCATTGTTAGGTGTGAGAAGTATGAACTGTTCAATATGTTCCATTAGTTGGTTAATAAGATGTTTATGAGGTAAATCACTGGCTTTAAAATAAGATCCAATCTGGAGCATATGAACTATTGACCCCTGGACTCCATCTCTGAGAGGGGACTTGTTTACCATCAGGGGACAGGCTCCAACCAGTCCAAACCAGTTTTTCCCACCAAAACCAGCCCTCAGCGTTCCATCTCCTCAGCACTTTTCCCACCACAGAAGTGATATAAGGACGTGCTCAGCGCCTGCGCGGGGCCGTCCCCCCCAGCGACGGCCCGTCCACGGTCGGGTCTTCCCAGCGCTCCCGAGCCGGAGAGTGACGAGCCCCCTCGGTCCCGCCGTGAGACTGAGGAACAGGAGGCCTGTCACCCCCATTCCTGCCGTCCTGCATCCCTGGTGTCCAGCCTCCCACGGAGCCCCCCGGTGAGTGAGAGACCCGGGGGGGGGCACTGGGGCTGGGCAGGAAAGTGACTCTGCCCCGGGGAACCTGGGAGAAGTCTCAGAGCTGCCTCAGCCCCAGTGGGATTTGGGGGGCAGAGACTGGGGCCTGGCGAGGGGGGGATCCCCTGTGGTGTGGGGGGAGATAGGGGGTGTCAGGCAGGGAGGGGAGAAGCTGGAGTTGCGGGGGGGGGAAGGTCAGTGGGATGCGGGGGGGGGTGTTGAACTGTCTCTGTGCAGCCAGGAAATTCCCGGGGGGGGGGAAGTGGCGGTCGGGCGGGTGAAGGGGGAGGGGGGTTAATTGGATCCTGTCCCTGTTTGTGCCACTTGCCTCTCGCCCCCCGATACAAATTCTCTCTAGTTCTGCCCCTTTTCTTTCTCAGTGCCTCACACGGGGCTATAAAATCTGGGGCGATTCCCCCCCTTTCCCCTCCAATGATCAGCTCTCCCGTCTCCCCCGATTTCCCCCGTTCTCCCCATGAGTCTCAAACGTCAGTTTAAAATCTTCTCTAGTGAGGGGCATTTTCCCACCCATTTTATCTGCAGATATTTGTCCTTGTTTAGGTGGGAAATTGTTGCCCTGAGTCATTCCCCAGCACATGGCTGCCCCTGGAGTGGGGGTGGGATGGCTCAGTGGTTGGAGCACTGGCCTGCTAAACCCAGGGCTGGGAGCTGACTCCTTGCGGGGGCCATTTGGGGATTTAGTTGGGGATTGGCCCTGCTTTGAGCAGGGGGTTGGACTAGACACCTCCTGAGGTCCCTTCCAGCCCTGATCTTCTAGGAGATGCCGGGTCTCTGCCAGGGCAGGGAAGGGGGCAGGGGGAGCTGGAGCCGGGTCGCTTGGATGGGATCTGGCTGGGAAGGTGAAATTCCTCCTCCCGGCCGCTGGGGGGCGCTGCGCTGCAGGACCCATGTGAGCTGCCTCCTGGCCCTGCTGCTGCTCCTGCTCTTTGGAGCTCTGGCCCTGGGGCTCCTGCTGCTGCCTGGTGGGTGCCCGGCTGCCTCCTGCTGCTCCCAGCCCCCCCCCCCCCGGGTGAGTGTCTGCGCCCCTCCCCCGCCCAGAGCCCCCTGCCTGCAGCCCCCCGCCGCAGCCAGCCCCTGTCACCCTCCCCCAGCCCCATCTGCACCCCCTGCCCTGCCACCCCCCATTGCACCCCCTACCCCCAGCCCCTGCCTGCACCCCCTGCCCTGCCACCCCCCATTGCACCCCCTGCCCTGCCCCCAGCCCGTGTCTGCACCCCCTGCCCTGCCACCCCCCATTGCACCCCCTGCCCTGCCCCAGCCCCTGTCTGCACCCCCTGCCCTGCCCCCCATTGCACCCCCTGCCCTGCCCCCAGCCCCTGTCTGCACCCCCTGCCCTGCCATCCCCCATTGCACCCCCTGCCCCTGTCTGCACCCCCTGCCCTGCCACCCCCATTGCACCCCCTGCCCCCATCCCCCTGTCTGCACCCCCTGCCCTGCCACCCCCCTGCCCACAGCCAGCCCCTGTCTGCACCCCCTGCCCCCAGCCCCGTCTGCACCCCCTGCCCTGCCACCCCCCTGCCCACAGCCAGCCCCTGTCTGCACCCCCTGCCCCAGCCAGCCCCTGCCCATGCCCCCTGCCCTGCCACCCCCCATTGCACCCACTGCCCGCAGCCCCTGCCTACAGCCACCTCCTGCTCCCAGCTGCTCCCCCTGTGTCAATGTCTGCACCCCCCCCCGCTCCTTCCTGCCCACAGCTGGCCCCTGCCACCCTCCCCCACCCGCAGCCTCTGCCGCCCCCGCCTCCAGCCAGCCCCTGTCTGCACCCCCTGGCCAGAGCCAGCCCCTGCCATCCGTCCTGCCACCCCCCTTGCCTCCTGCCACAGTCCCTGCCCGCAGCCCCTGCCACCCCCCAACCCCTGACACAGCCCCTTTCCCCACCACAGCCTGTCTGCACCACCTGCCCACAGCCAGCTCCTGTTGCAGCCAGCCCATGTCACACTCCCTGCCTCCAGCTAGCCCTGCCCCACGCCCCTGTCTGCAGCCAGCCCCATGTCCACTGGTGCCCTGCAGTTCCCAGGGCACTAACCCTGCACACCTGCTTCAATGAGGGGGGCAGGGAGCAGCTGGGACCCACACATGTGCCCACCCGAGGGTGACCAGACAGCGAGTGTGAAAAATCAGGACAGAGGGTGAGGGGTAATAGGATCCTATATAAGAAAAAGACCCCAAAATTGAGACTGTCCCAATTAAATTGGGACATCTGGTCACCCTAGCACACCCCAGGGAGTGGCAGGGACCCACACATGGGAAATGGAGCTCAGTTCTAGTTCAGGCCCATCTTTGTAAAAAAGAACTGTAGGTCGGATTAACATACATCTGTATTTTCCCAGAGATGTCAGGCTTTTAGGTTCTTAAATCGCTGTCTGGGTGGTAAATGTTAAAAATTCCTCCCGGGAAAATACGGCCGTATGGTAACCCTATTGGAACAAAAAATCCATCCTGTGGCACATCTCTTCAATCAGAACTTTTTATAGGGAACCGGTTGTTAAGATTTTAGCAGCTCATCACTGGAAGGGAGGCGCACGTGTCCCCCGTGGGGACTGCCCAGACCCCCGTTTCCCAATCCCCGTTGTTGCCCCCTAACTACCAACACAGTTGCCCCCAACCATCAGTTGCCAGTCACCCGCCCGTCCCCCACTGCTGCCCCCTTCCTTTATCCAGGGACCTTCCAGCTCCCCCTCCCCCTCCCTTTTAATCAGCTCCTCAAAGGGCTCCCTGCTGCCCATGGGAATGGTGGGGGTGGGGGAACCATTACTTTGTGTTTATGTATTGGACAATCATAGAAAATCCAGTCCAACAGTCCCTCTTTTCCACTAGTTCATTAACAGCAATATAAAATCCCCTCAGATCTTGGTGTTTTTCTCTCATGTTAATAATATGCAGTTTGTGACACATTTTCTGTGCAATCCCCGGTGCTAGGCCAGGGGGTGCCCCTGTAAAGCATCAGGGGATCCCGCAGGGGGGAGGAGGGGGTACCAGGCAAAGGGCAGGGCAGATCCTGCTGGAGAGCGGGGGGGGGATCCTAGGCAGGCAGTAAGGGACTGAGTTCCCAGTGGGGGTCCCTTTTGGGGGGTCTCTGGCTGTTGGGGTCTCTTGGTGGGGGGGAACCCTTTGGGATTCCAAACCTGTCAATGAAGATCTGGTGGGGGTTGTCTGGCCGGTGGGGCTCTGAGGGGTATCTGAGCTCCCTGGCCAGGGACTCTGGGGGCTGGGTCCCAGGGAGTATCTGGGGTGGGGGGGCTGACTGGGGGCTGCTCCTGACTTCGCTTCTTCTCCCTGATTAGCTTATGCCAGAATCCTGGCTCCAAGCACTGCCCGACATTCCCCGGCCAGGCCCAGTCACTGTGATAACTTTCTAGCCACTTATCAGCCACTGTGAGGTGAAATCACAGATTTTCCTCTTCTCCCCTCTTGAAAACTGCAGGAACTTCCCATTCCATTGTCCTAGATTGTCCAGTCCATTGTCCAGTCCTTATCCTGGATCTGGGGGTGAGGGAGGTGGGAGGGGGGTCAGCACTGCCGCACAATGGTCTCTTCCCCAGCATTCTGGACTCATTCTTTCTGAAATCTGGTTTCACTGAGACCATTGTTAATCCAGAGTCACTGTATGGAAAGACAAGGAGTGACTCCGGATCGACAGTGAGGCAAATGAGATCAGCAATTCTCCCTGTGAGGAGGGGCTCTCATTAGCTGCTCTCCCCAGAGAGCTAAAGGAGGGAAGCTGCTCAAACGCTCTGTCCCTCTCTGCTCAGGATATTGGGGTTCAGCTTCCTGGGTCAGACGCTGCAGCCTCCATTGTGATCTGGGAGACTAGGCTTAGCAGCTGCTGCTCCCCCAGCGGGGTTCTGTGCTGGGAAGTGACCTTAATTAAAGCTGCTTCTCTGCCTGGCTCAGGGGATGACTTTCTCCAGCTGGTCCTAGCCCCCTAGGGCAGCCCTGGGCCCTGTTAATACTAAATTCTGAGCCAGAGTCTGCAGGTAACTGAAAGACCTCAGGGAAAGTGCTGGGGACTGGCAAGAAAGTGACTCTGCACAAACACCCCTCCTCATTTCTCCTCCCAGTAGCAATTGCCAGGAGAAAATCCAGCCCTGGCAGAGCAAAGCCCCCAGGAATGGGACCTTCCCAGCCAGAGGGGCAGGGAGAGAGGACGGGAAGGAGAGACTGAAAGGGGCAGTGGGAGAAATGACGGGGGAGATTTCCAGCTCTCTAGTCCACCCAGACACATGTATTGCTGCATCCCTGGGCAGAACCACTTTCCAGTGAACAAAACAAGGATCAGACAGAGGAAAAGCCAGTTCCTGACTCCATATTACCCCTGCTGGGGTGTGGCTGCCGTGGGGTCACTGTCTGAGGGAATCCCCCTCAGTGACTCCTTTGGTTCTGCTCTTTTCTAGCCTTGTGTTCAGAGACTTTGTTACGGGGTGAGGGGAGGGAGAAGGGAGGTTAAAAATGTGTCTGGGCTTAGCCTGGCAGGAGGGGCCAGATCTACATTGTAATAAACAGATTGAGCATTTTCCAGCATGGCAGGATCTAGGGTGTCTGTCTGCAGGGAAAGGGCCTGGGGGAATTCTGATGTGAAATTAACTAAAACCGGTTCTGAAACGCCCACCACTGTCCTTCTCCCCCAGACAGGCTGCAGAATCAAATCCATGTTTTCCTCCAGCTCATCTCAGCCTGGCGTGGGACAGGGAAGAGAAATGGCAGCAGTGGAGCCAACTCAGGTAGAGATTATCGGGGGGTTGCTGGTGGGTTCCTGCTGGAGGAGAGGGAGAGCAAATACACCGGAAATGGGAAGGTTTGCACAGTCTGGTCTGGAGGTTGGAGCGGGGCAGGAAATTCACAGCATGGGGAAAGGAGGAGGCCAGGGTGTGGCAAACCTGCTGGGAGTTATTTAATAAGTGCCCTAGATTCTAGGAACAGACCCAGGAGGTTGGGAGGTGGAAATGCCCTAATTTGTGAAGAAAGAAAATAGCCCACCTACATGGAGCTAGTCAAACTGACCAGACTCCCAGTGCTGGAGCCTGAGCTCACTAACCAGCGGCTGCTGTGAGATATGAAGGGGGCACCCATGAGTCAGGCTTATTGGAGCTGCCTCTCCCTTCATATCCCGCTCCTCACAAGGAGGAGGTTATTGGGCTTCCTACCAGGGAGCTCTCCCTGGACCCTGCTAGGGGCTCCATCTCCTGTATCGGTCAGTGGCTAGTAGGTGTGTGATGGATCTGCTGGAAAAGACAAGGGGCTCTCTCTTCGTCCCCTCACCCTCGTATTTCCTGGATACGCTGAGCGGGGTGGGGGTGGGAATCTGACTGAGAGCCACCCAGAGCTTCCACTTGATTGGCTCCTCTCCCCCATGAGTGTGGGGCTGTGAGTGGGGCAGCAGGTACTGAGTGTTGAACTCTTGCTTTTTCAGGGGCCGGTGACCTTCGAGGAGGTGGCTGTGTATTTCACCAGGGAAGAGTGGGCTCTGATGGACCCCACTCAGAGAGCCCTCTACTGGGATGTCATGCAGGAGAACTATGAGACTGTGACCTCGCTGGGTAAGGGTTCCTGTCCCCTCGGATCTGGGAAGGGGAAAAGAAGAGAGTTGGTTCACGCCAGCCCCACAATGCCACCTCTACTCTGTCCTGTTTCAGCATCACCCCAATATGCCAGTGACACACACACACTACCAGAGACCCTCCCCTGCTGCAGAACACTTTGGGAACAGAGCACAGGAGCTGTATCGCACAGTGTCAAATAGCTCCTGTTTGCTCAAGTGAAACTGGGAGTTAGGTCTGGCATAACTGTTCCATACCCCTAATCATTTTTGTTGCCCTTTTCTGAACCTTTTCCAATTCCAATATATCTTTTTTTGAGATGGGGCGACAACATCTGCATGCAGTATTCAAGATGTGGGTGTATCATGGATTTATTTGCTGTTTTTACAATTATGATATATGATATATTGTTGTATCTGTCCCTTTCTTAATTATTTCCAAAACTGTTCGCTTTTTTTCACTGCTGCTGCACATTGAGTGGATGTTTTCAGAGAACTATCCACAGTGTCTCCAAGATCCATCTCTTGAGTGGAAACAGCTAATTTAGACCCGATCATTCTGTATGTATAGTTGGGATTATGTTTTCCAGTGGGCTGCACTATGTGCTATCCTGACATCTAGCACTGCGGAGATCCTGTATTCAGTAATATCCCTGCCCTTTCTGTTCCCTTTCTCCACTGAACCCCCCAGCCCATGCTTCCTGTTCCCAGCTTCCCCAGGACTCTCTCACTGTCTCTGAACCTCTCTGTCACCAAGAAGCAGTGCCAGGGACACTTGCCCTCTGTCTGGAGTCTTCAATTTCTGGGACATGGATTTACTTTCTCTGTGTTGTAAGAGGCTCTGTCATAATGAGTGTCTGTGACATTAGCCAGAGTACAATCTGGACTGTTAAATAGCCGTGTTCCCTCAGTTCTCCAAACTGGGGTGCCTTTTCCACTGTTTTCCCGTGAGAACAGCCCCTCTTGGCCAATTAACACACAGTCTCCAGCATGTAACTCACTCCCAGCTACACAGTATTGAGTGTTGCTAGACAGCCACTCGTGAATTACACCTCAGGAGAAAACCAGCAAATTCTCAAGTGCCCGACTTTCCCCCAGAAATGTGCGTCTTGCACTGTCCAGCACGCTACTGAACAACGCAAGCTCATATGAAGTCTGTCATTTCATCAGTGGAAAATGACATGCACCAGCTTGTTATCCCAAACGGAGTTTCCAACACACTTTAATCCAAACACACTGGTTAGATAAACAATAAACCAAGATTGTTAACTACCGAAAACTAAAACTAGGCCCAGCCCATGAAAGGGACACTCCCAGGAGAGACTGTATAAAGGCTGGAACATCGAACAACTTTGTAAACCTGAGAGAGCTGCCTTGGGGACAATGACAGGGAGAATCCCCCAAAGTGACTCCTTGGATTCTGCTCTTCTCTGGTCTCTGATTGTTCCTTCCAAAGTGGAGTACTTTGCACTTGTCCCTACTGAATTTTATCCTCTTTCCTTCAGCTCATTTCTCCAATTTGTCCAGATCATTTTGAATTTTAATCCAATCCTCCAAAGCACTTACAACCCCTCCCAGCTTGGTATTGTCCACAAACTTGATAAGTGTAACAGAGAGACTGTTACTGGGAGGGTTTCACCATGTGTCAGAGGGTTACACCCTGGTGGGAGGGGGCTAGGCCTGTACTGGGATAAGGTCACTCTGTGCTTCACAGTGTGGCAGAACCTAGAATGTCCATTAGCAGGGGAAAACCTGGGGGGAATCGGCTTGTGGAATGGACAAAAGCCCCGTCTGAATTCTTACACCTTGCCCTTTTCACCCCAGCAGGCTACAGAATAACGTCCATGTTTTGCTCCAGATCATCTCGTCCTCCCAGGGGGAAGGAAATGGTTGCAATGGAGCTGGCTCAGGTAAGGGATTCTCAGGGAGCTGGTGGTGGGTTCTGCTTGGAGGGAGAGGAGCAGTAAATGCATAGGAGGGTGGGAATTGCTAGAGGTGGTGGGAGGCAGGAAATATCTCGGGCGGAGAAAGGGAGGGGACAGGATGTGACAAACCTGCTGACACTAGTGTAGTTTAGGGTGTGATGGGTTGTCACCCGCAGGGGGCAGTCTGGGGGGCTTCTGGGAACCGCTGTGCCCTCTAACCCTCAAGCTGGGCTGGCCCTTCTCACACTGATTTGCTGGAGATTCAGCCAGCCTCTCCAGGCCCTGTTATCACCCAACAGGACAGCAGGTGACGCCATACACTCAATTAAGCTACCTGAGCGCTTTACCTAAGCCACTCAAGGAGAGAGAGAAGACAACAGCCAATTTCCCAGCTCCCCAACCTTGCACACTTGCTGTAGGATACATTCAGAATTATACCATCTTATAGTGCACAGGGATCCCTCTAATGTCAGCTCATTAATATAGTTCCCCTTCCCCTCGATCTGGGACAGATGTGCACAGCAAGCTTGTGCTAACCAAGCTGAGATTTTCCCCAGACACTTAACTCAAAATACGCTGGTTAAGATAAAGCATAAAACAAGTTTATTAGCTGCAGAAAGACAGATTAAGTGATTATAAGTGATAACAAACAGATCAAAGCAGATTATTTAGCAAATAACCAAAACTCAAACTACGCCTAATATATTAGCTGGATAGAATTTGAATTAGCAGTTTCTCACCCTGACTAATGATACAAGCAGTCCACCAAGTTTCCAGACACAAGCTAGAAATCCCATTATCCTGGGAGCAGCACTTCCCCCACTTCAGTTTTTGTTTCTCAGGTGTTTCCAGGAGTTCTCTTGTGTGGGGAATGAGACCAAGAGATGCCGTCACACCCCACCTTATGTAGCTTTTCCATATGGCGTGACCCCTTTGTTCCAAACTCAGTTCCCAGTCCAGTTTGTGGAAAAATACAGGTACTAAAATGGAGTTTAGTGTCATGTGGTCTGGTCACAGGCCCTGCTGCGTCATAGTAGCCATGACTAATTGGCTGGCTGAAACCTTCAGAGGAAGGCTAAGCTCTTCCACGGTCCATTGTCTTTGTTGATGAGCAATCAGCACTGTCTGGCTTCTTCATTGTTCTGCCTGAAAGGCTCGTTGTGGGTGTTACCCAGAGTAAGCACATTTGAAATACAGATACAGAGTCAGTATCCATAACTTCAGATACGAACGTGATATGTGCACACAAATAGGATAATCATATTCAGCAACTCATAACTTTTCCAGTGACACCACACATAATGCATCTTGTACAAAATACATCATAATTATGTCCTAATCATATTATAACCGTACCGCTATGATGAATATGGGGGTGTAGTGTCAGATAGGGCCTAATTTCAAGGCACAGGAGTTGGGAATGGAACTTCCCCTCTTTGTGGAACAGGAAATAACCCTCCAGCCAGGGCTGGGACAACTTCCCGGATTCCCAGTGATGGAGCCTGAATCTAGTGGCACTTCATTAGTTACCACCAACCCCAATCTTTGTGACAACTGCAAACTTTATAAGTGATGATTTTATACACTCTTTTAGGTCATGGATAAGAATGTTAAATAGCACAGGGCCAAGAACCAATCCCTGTGGGAACCTGCTAGAAAGAAATCCACTCGACCCTGGTTCCCCATTTACTATCACAGTTTTTAATCTATTTAATGTATGCCATGTTTATTTTGTATCATTCTAGTTTTTTTAGTAAAAATATTGTGCTGATCAAGTCATATCCCTTTCAGAAGTTAGGTATATTACATCAGTACTATTAGCTGCAACCAAACTTTTGATCTCATCCAATAAGGATATCCCGTTAGTTTGATAGGATCTATTTTCTCTAAATCTTTGTTAATGGGTACTAATCATATTACCCTTCTTTGATTCTTTATTAATGAATGAAATCCAGTATTGGCTGCTCCATTCTCTTGATGAACATAGATGTCAGACTTCAGGTCTTTTAGAAAGTCTTGGATACAAGTTATCTGGACCCGCTGATTTAAACATGTCTGACTTTAATAGCTACTGTTTAATGTCCTCATGACTTCTTGTTGGAATGGAAAGAGTGTCGTCGTCAACATCTTATGATATGAGTACATCATCTGTTTTTCTCCAAATCGAGGAGAGAAATATTTACTGAGGACTTTTACCTCTTCTGCATTATTTTTGATAATTCTGCCATTTCTATTAGTAAAGTACCATTGTTAGGATTAAGTTTGCACTTAATATACTTTTAAAATCTTCCTTCTTATTGTCATTCATTGGTCATTGATTTCTGATAGCTTTCTTTACCAGTTTTCTACAAATCTGACCTTCTAACTTCTATTCTTTACTATTGACTTCCCCTTTCTTCTGTATATTTAATTTGGAGAGCGTTGGGATTCCTACCAGGGAGACACCAGTAGGGTCCAGAGACAGCCCCATCTCCTATATCAAGCTCTGGCTAGTAGGTATGTGATAAATATGAAGATCCTGCCTCCCTCTGTCAGCTGGGAGACACAAAGGTTCTCTCTTTCTACCCTCTGATGCCGCCTGGCTGCTCTAAGCTAGGTGAGGTGGGACTCTGTTAACATGTGCCTCCCGGAGCTTCCATTTACCTGGTGCTGCTGTTCCATGAATAGGGGGGTTGTGAGTGAGGCAGCAGGTACTGAGTGTTGGACTCTTGCTCTTTCAGGAGCCGGTGACCTTTAAGGAAGTGGCTGTGTACTTCACCAGGGAGGAATGGGCTCTGCTGGACCCCGCTCAGAGAGCCCTCTACTGGGATGTCATGCAGCAGAACTATGAGAATGTGACCTCGCTGGGTAAGGATTCCTGTTCCCTCTGTTCTTGAAAGGGGAAATGAAGAGTGAAGGTTCATGCCACCCCCATAATGCCACCTCTACTCTGTCGTGTTTCAGCATCACCCCAATATGCCAGTGACACACACACACACTACCAGAGACCCTCCCAAGCTGCAGAACACTTTGGGAACAGAGCACAGGAGCAGTATCACACAGTGCCAAATATCTCCTCTTTATTCAAGTAAAACTGGGGGTTAGGTCCAGCATAATGAATAGAAGCTTCCTACCCCCGGCCTTCTCTCAAACCCTGAGCCTTCTCTACCCAAACCAGAATGGGCTTGGTATGTAACAAGCAGGCAGCTGCAGTCAGAGCTGCCAGTCCAGGGTTACTTATCACACAGACACTCGGTGCAGCCTTGAATGCTGGCTGGGCGTATCCAGACAGGGGATCTCCAGCAGCAGAACACTGAATCTCACCCAGGATTACAGATGACACAACTCCTGACTGCTCTGGATTGCGATGGAATGTAAATGTCTTCACACCTTCCCCCTGCAGGAGAATGGCTGTTTGACCAGCTGTTTGCCTTGCTGTCTCTGAGGAACTGCTCTGTGGGTGTTCCTCAGAATTGTGACTTTTTCAGTAATATCATACAGTAAAATCTCATAACTTTACATAGAGTGTTACTACACATTTTAACAGGAGGATAATATTCAGTAGGTTATGTGTTTTCAAATGATACCTCACAAGCCATACTGTGTACAAAATTGATCACAATTTTCTAGAAGAGTGAACACAGGGGCATAGACTGACACAGTGTCTGTGTGTGTGTTCCCAGCAGATATGTGGGTATTTCAGTCCCTCATAAGCACAGTGTTCGGCATCTTCAAGGACCTGGGGAACTGGTCCTGGGAATTCACTGGTTTACCAAGTGTGACACTGTATGGAATTGTGAGACTCTTTGGTATTAATAATAAAATAATAATATAATCTGATAAAATTGCAATCAATCATGCTAGATATGCCATGTAAGGTGTCAGTGAAAATGTTATGATTTGCCAATAATAATAATATAATAATTTTGTTTCTATGTTTGTATCACCTTTGTATTGTGAGTTATAGATATGTAGGGTATATCTGTATTTCCAGACTTGTGCAGTATTTCTGGGTGACACCCCCAGACATATTGGGATCAACACTGCCTAGCCTGTTTGATGGCCCATTGAGAGTCATCAGCTGTACAATGAGCCCATGGAAAGGACCAAGGGGATACACCTATTGAGTCAGCAAGACATGCCGGGGTATGCCTGTGTAATGAGAACTTCAAGGCTTTTCCATGCCACGTGCTGTGAAGCTTGTGTTTGGGACACAGGAAGTACAGGACACATGGCAAAAGGAATGTAAAGGGCAACTGCATCATCTCCATTTTGTCTTCAATCCCCCTTCCTACCTCTGGAGCAACTTCTCTACAAACTGAACCCTGGAACAAAGGACTGAATGACCCATCCAAGTTGTGGATGTGTTCCAGACGGACTTTCAAGCCAGCAACTCACCAATACTGCTAAGAACCTGATATATCCATTTTGGAATGTATCTGACTGCTTTCCCATTTAACTTCTTTCTGTCTTTCTTTCATTTAAACCTTTAGTTTAGATGCTAAAGGATTGTCTGGAAGGATGGAATTTTGGGTAATATCCAAACCTATACTGACCTGGTGATGTGGCTGTGACCCTTTGGGGTCAGAGGAACACTTTGTTTATGTGAGCAGAGTTTTTAAATAACCTCTCACTGTACTGGACCTTGCTGCTGATTAGGAGTCAGAGAACTGGGATGGAATAAAGGGGACCGTGTGATTTCTTTTTTCAGCTTCTCGATAACCTGTGTGGGGGATCAGAAACACAGTTGGTGACTGGTCAGTGAGTTTAACTTCAGTGTTAACCATCAGTTTTGGGAGCATCTGCTCTCCCTTTTTCAGCCTGCCCTGATCTTGGCATTTTCAGTGAGAACTGCCCCTGGCCCACCAGGTCACACTAAGCACTGAAGTTAAATTAATAGAATGTTTTTTTTATGACCAAGTCTTATGAAATCAACTGAACTCCTTTGTTTTCTTTCATCTGAGCAGGGTTTCTAGTTTTCCAACTTGATGTGATCTCCCAGCTGGAACAAGGGGAAGAGCCATGGGTCCCAGACCTCCAGGGTTCAGAGGGAAGAGAGATCCTGAGATTTTCCTGCACAGGTGAGGAAACATTAAACCAACTCAGAATCTGTAAGTGCCTGAAGGAAACATCTGGGATGCCCTACAAAGCCCTTGGGGAGCTCTCTCAGTTCATTATTATCCCTAGCAGGGGTTGTATCCTCAGGGTAAATATAGTTCATGGCTTCCTATAGATCCTAGCAGACACCAGGCAGTAGCTTCCTCCCTTCCCCCTGCGTATTTGGATGGGATGTGAAGGCTGAATTCATCCCCCTCCTCTCTCCTATTTGGGGGAAGAGTTTGGGGGAGTTCAGCTCCTGATTTTTATTTGACCTGTCTTCAGCACTTGTTTTTGTTTGGTCTTCTCCTTTCCATCCCTGTCTGAGGTTTCTGTCTCTATCACAGCAGGTGATGCAATGGCATGTGAGAAAGGGGAGCAGAATTCTCAGCCTGAAAATGTTGAGCCAGTGGGTAAAAACAGAGCATTATCGCAAAGATGGAAAAGGAATGTGTCCAGGAGTCATGAGCAAGGAAAATCCTGGGAGATTCAGCACAGACCAGAAACAGAGCAAGGAAACCAGCCAGGGGAGAAAGTGGATAAATTTATTTCCTGTTGGGGAACTCAGAAGGTCCTCATGGAAACCACAACACAGCAGGATATCCTCAGGCGAAAGAGAAAAAATACATGCAGTGAGTGTGGAAAAACCTTCTCTCGCAGCTCAGCCCTTTCTGTACATCAGAGAATCCACACACAGGAGACACCCTACAAATGCAGTGAGTGTGGGAAAACCTTCAATCGCAGCTCCCACCTTATTAGGCATCAAACAATCCACAGAGGAGAGAGGCTCTATGAATGCCGTGAGTGTGGGAAATGCTTCACTAGCAGCTCAAACCTTTCTAAACATCAGAGAATCCACACAGGGGATAGGCCCTTTGAATGCCGTGAGTGTGGGAAAAACTTCACTCACAGATCAGACCTTTCTAGACATCAGAGGATCCACACAGGGGAGAGACCCTATGAATGCAGTGAGTGTGGGAAAAACTTCACTCACAAATCAGCCCTTTCTGTTCATCAGAGAATCCACAGAAGGGAGAGGCCCTATGAATGCAGTGTGTGTAGGAAAAGCTTCACTCACAGATCAGACCTTTCTAGACATCAGAGGATCCACACAGGGGAGAGGCCCTGTGAATGCAGTGAGTGTGGGAAAAACTTCACTCACAGATCAGCCCTTTCTGTTCATCGGAGAATCCACACAGGGGAGAGGCCCTTTGAATGCCGTGAGTGTAGGAAACATTTCAGTCACAAATCAGCCCTTTCTGTTCATCAGAGAATCCACACAGGGGACAGGCCCTATGAATGCAGAGAGTGCGGGAAAACCTTCAATCACCGCTCAAACCTTATTACCCATCAGAGGATCCACACAGGGGAGAGGCCCTATAAATGCTGTGAGTGTGGAAAATGCTTCACTAAGAGTTCAGCCCTTTCTGAACATCAGAGAATCCACACAGGGGAGAGGCCCTATGAATGCCGTGAGTGTAGGAAAACCTTCAATCGCAGCTCAACCCATGTTAGCCATCAGAGAATCTGCAAGGGAGATCAACATTGTAAAAATCTCTAGGGCTATCAAGACTTTCTTTTCTTTAATACTTTTCCTGATTCCCATATAGTAACTTTTAAAACTTTTTGAACTGTTTGCAGCACCATTATCCCTCAGCTTGTCCAGATGAGTGGCTCATTTTTGCCTTTTGCAGTTCACCCTCTTTTGAAATGGACCTATTTGTCCTTTCTATTGTCCCACAAGTAATTGGAGTGTGCTGTTCCTATGAGGAACCAGGGAGCATCACGTTTATACTATTCCTCCTATTGCAAAGTTATTGTTAGAGTCACCAGTGATACAGATTGTATCCTTGCCAGTTGTTCTCACATTGCTCTGGGTTGTGCTGAAGAGCAGTTATGTTGGGAATTTTTCAAATTATATGTAAATGAAGAGGAGCAGGGGCAGGAAAAAAGTATAATTACAGCTTCTGTGACACTGGAAGGAGATGGGGTGACTCAGAGAGTCCCTCCTTCCCCATCACTGCAGAACTCTTACCTTTTGCCTGAGCCAGGCAGACTTTATCTTCATCACATGCTATCCATCCACTTCATAAGTGTCATGTGATGAAGCATTCTCCGTTGTCTGTGTTTGCAGATGATGTTTTGACTTCTTTAATCCTATATCAGAGTCGCTATGACTGGAGATGAAAGTGTCAAAGACCTGGGATGGGAATTCAAATGGATCCCAAATACAGTGTTATTGGAGTTTAAATTCCAGGTTCCATCTATTGTAAAGCCACTTCTGGCAAGAGGGCTGTTTTTCCCTCATTGGGATGCTAGGATACTAAAAATGTTGTAAATAACATAACTGACTATTGAGACAGGGATGAGTGAAGCAGGTTTGAATGGATCAGAGGAGAATGTGATGGGAGACTCTCTTGTCCCAATTCTGAATAATCAGATGTAACCTGCTCTGGAATTTCACTTGACACTTTCTTTGTCATGTATTGTCTCTCTGTGATGTGGGTTTCTATCTTTCCTGAAGGCTGTTTGGTCACCCAATTGGATATTAGTTCAGTTTGATAGGATGTAGCTCAGATTTATTGAAGAATTTAAGACAATGACCCTTTGCTAAAGGCCTCATTTATGATTTCAGCTTTGCTTTTTCCCCATCCCTCCATGATGACATGGAGAAAGCTGAAGTGCAGTTCTATCAACAGGAGAGAACTCTCTAATTTACTGGACAGGCTAACAAAGAAACAGCAGTGATTTAAAATCTCCACTCAGAAATGGTGAACAACAGCAGAACCCCAACTAGTTGAAGGAAGTGCATCTGATCACAGTGTATTTCAGTTGTTTAAGGCAATATTGTCTCCAATGATCTGGGAAGAGAATTCCATGGTAAGTGGTTTTGAACTAGGCAAAATGCCCATGTGTTTGGTTCCCAAAGCATTTGTAACCCAGGCCCTACAGACGATCTCTCCTAGCTAATCCTATGGTATGGGAAATGCAGCCCCTCATGACATAGATGTTGAGGAAATAGAAGTGGAGTTTTTGGTGGAATTTATCCTTTGTAGGTGCTAAAGATGTGTATAAAATGAAACCAGTGTTGAAAATGTAATAGCTTCTGAAAAATAGCCATTTTTAATAGAATCTCCAGCTCTGGTAACTAACGAAGATTCTGATCCAGGCCTGTATCCAGTCCCTTCCCTGGACCTGTGCCACCGAATTAAAGAAAAGCTGGGCATGTTTCAGGAAGCCATTCCTCATTAACACTGCTGAGATTTTAAGTGGTTTTGTAAAGGATTCTTCTTCAGAGAAGTGTAAATGTACCCTATCCAAGACCAAGGATTTGGAAAGAGCTGAGGTTGAAAGAGTCCACACCCAGTTCTTGGTTTCCACCCCAGTAAAGGAAGCTATGGTGACCCAAGGAAAATTGTTTGTACAACTCCACTTCCTAGTTCAGTGTCACTGATTACACTTCCAAAGTATGCCAGGGTTAGATTGAGAACAGTCATCCTTCACTGTTTGGATGCAAAGAGAGAGTGCTTCATAGGACAGTCCTTCCCTGTGGATCCCAAACTGGCTGCCTGGTTGGGTAACAAGGACTTTCAGGCTGTAGAAATTATGGTAACCAATGAGGCAACAAATGTGTCAGCCTCCAATTTCAGACTTCCAGAAACACGCATGTTGAGTCCTGATTCTATGGTTTTGTGTCTGACGCTGTGGCTACACAATTAAGCTGATGTTGGCACAGCTGCACCAATGTAGCTGCGCTGCTGTAGCACTGCAATAACAGATGCTCTAAGCCGATGGGAGAGAGTTCTCCCATCGGACTTGATTAGTCCAGCCCCCGCAAGCGGTGGTGGCTATGTTGGCAGGAGAAGCTCTCCCGCTCATGTAGCACTATCTACACGGGGGGTTAGGGCTGTGTAACTACGTTGCTCAGCTGTGTGGATTTTTCACACCCTTAAGCAATATAGTTATCCCGATAAACGTCTTTAGTGTAGACCAGACCTTAGTTTTCTCTTGTGTTTTATGCATCTACATTACTTCTCTACCTCCTCCTACTTTGAAAGATTAAAAAGTGTGAAAAGAGAGGTATTTTTCTCCATGATGCAAACATTCTGACATAGAAGACCCCTTCTACCAACACATATGGCAGAAAATCCTGAGATATATGAACTCACAGAAGTGGTTGGGACAAACCACAATAAGAACCAGGGTTCAGTTGTTGGCAATGGGGATTAAAAGAAAACTAACATATATGACAAGAATTTGTGATCTTTGAATATGTTATTGTTACCAATTAAAATGAAATGATAGGTGAAGTTATTGGTTAAAGAGTAAGAGACTGTGTGATAATCTGAATTATTTTGGAAAACTGAAAGTTGTCTTGTTTTTGTGTTCTGTTAGTCGTACAGGAAATGATGGCTAATCTTGAAAAGTTAATTAGATTTAATTTACCCTGGTTCCTCAACTGTTGCTACAGCTCTACTGCCCATCAATCCAAAGACTGAGAGAAGTGGAGAGTTCCAATCATTGTCCTTTTAGTATCTTATTGTTCCTCTCTCTGTTTTTTGTGCTGGCCTTTCTATACTATCACTTTCTGCATTTGTTTAGTGGTAACAGTTGGTTTCCATCACTCATGTACATTTGTTTAAATCTCTATCCATTGTTAAATAAATTTTTTGCTTGTTCGATAACTGTACTCAGGTGCTGTGTGAGATACAGTAGAAATGGTCCACAGTAAAACTAGTAACCTTGGGATACTTGGGGAAGAGAGGATCTGGGATTTCACTGAGTATCTGGTGATCCAAGCTGGACCCCAGAGGGGGACACATTGAAGGAACTCAGGGTTAGGGTGGCTGCTGTAGCTCAGAGGAGGGCGCTTGAGTTCCAGCAGGCTGGTGAGTTTGGTCACTAACATCCAAATGGAAAACTCCCTCTTCCTTGTGGCAGGTGGCAACAAGGAGACTCACAGCCCTCAGCACCCTGAGAAGGGTCATAATGTGTCTCTGTGTTGATCCACCTGTCAAATCCACACAGGGAAAACTCCCGATAGCACAGAACTCTGCCCTATGAAATCATGGAACATGTGCTCTTCGCTCTCTGGGTACGTCTAGACTACCCGCCGTATCGGTGGGTAACGATCGATTTCTCGGGGATCGATATATCGCATTTCATCTAGATGTGATATATCGATCCCCGACAGTGCTCCCGTTGACTCCGGAACTCCACCAGTGCGAACAGCGGTAGCGGAGTCGACAGAGGGAGCCGCAGATGTCAATCCCACGCCGTGAGAGCGAGAGGTAAATCGATCTAAGATACTTCGACTTCAGCTACGCTATTCACGTAGCTGAAGTTCTGCATCTTAGGGTACGTCTACACTACGGGATTATTCCGAATTTACATAAACCTATTTAGCAAAACAGATTGTATAAAATCGAGTGTGCGCGGCCACACTAAGCACATTAAATCGGTGGTGTGCGTCCACGGTCCGAGGCTAGCGTCGATTTCTGGAGCGTTGCACTGTGGGTAGCTATTCCATAGCTATCCCATAGTTCCCGCAGCCTCCCCCGCCCCTTGGAATTTCCGGGTTGAGATCCCAGTGCCTGATGGGGCAAAAATCATTGTCGCGGGTGGTTCTGGGTAAATGTCGTCAGTCACTCCTTCCTCTGGGAAAGCAACGGCAGACAAGCATTTCACACCTTTTTTCCCTGGATTGCCCTGGCAGATGCCATAGCATGGCAATCATGGAGCCTGTTTTGCCTTTTGTGACTATCACCGTATGTGTACTAGATGCCGCTCGCAGAGGCAATTCAGCAGCGCTACACAGAAGCATGCTTTTGCTTTTGCATGACAGCAGAGATGGTTACTAGCCATACTGTACCATCTACCATACCATAAATTGGTAATAAGATGGTCATGGTTACCAGTCCTTTTGCACTGTGCCATTTGCTGCTGTCATAAGTGCCCCTGGCCGATCAGCCAGGGGCGCAAAAGCCAAAATTGGGAATGACTCCCTGAGTCAATCCCTCCTTTTTGGTATCTAAAAATAGAATCAGTCCTGCCTAGAATATGGGCAAGTGTACTAGAGAACCACTGTATCAGAGAACCAGAGAGCACAGCTGCTCTGTGTCAGATCCCACAGAAATTATGAGCTGTATGCTATTCACAGGGGATGCTCCTGCAACAACCCCACCTGTTGATTCCGTTCTTCCCCCAGCCTTCCTGGGCTACCATAGCATTGTCCCCCCACTTGTGTGATGAAGTAATAAAGAATGCAGGAATAAGACACAGTGACTTGTTAGTGAGAAATGAGTGGAAGGCAGCCTCCAGCTGCTATGATAGTCCAGACAGGACAGTAAGGTGTGTGGAGGAGAGGAGCCCAGCATCCCGCTGCTAGTCCAGGGGCAATTGAATCTTTTTTTTACACATGAAGGGTGGGGGCTGATGGAGCTCAGCCCCCTGTTGCTATGATGAGGATGGTTACCAGCCATACTGCACCATCTACCAGGAAAAATTAGGGCCAGGCACCCTTGATCGACCTAACTGATGCTAGTCGGCATGGTTACCAGTCCTTTTGCACTGCCCCATGTGCCAATAGGCTGATGATGACGATGGGTATCAGTCTTACTGCACCATCAGCCACCCATGGCGGGGAGGGGGGGAAGCAAAGATGTTGGTGTTGACGGCTGCAGCATCGCGTCTATGTGCAGCATTCAGTAAAGATAGGGTGACATGTAAGAGTCAAGAGAGGATTGTTTTCCCTTTCACTTCTGGGGGTGGGTGGGTGGTGCGTAAATTGCCGAGCTATGCCCTGACCCACTGCGGACACTGTGTTTGACCCTAGAAGCATTTGGAGCTCAGCCAAGAATGCAAATGCTTTTCGGAGACTGCAGGAACTGTGGGATAGCTTGAGTCCTCCAGTCCATGAGCGTCCATTTGATTCTTTGGCTTTCCGTTACGCTTGTCACGCAGCAGTGTGCTGAGTCCCTGCTATGGCGTCTGTTTGGAGATTTTTTAGAAATGATTTTGAATTTCGTCTTCTGTAACGGAGCTCTGATAGAACAGCGTTGCCTGCCCTTACTGCGATCACGTCCGCATCGTCCATGCGGGAGCTCTTTCTTTATTTTGATTTTTAACTGCATCACCACACGTGCTGATCGGAGCTCCACGCTGGGCAAACAGGAAATATTCAAAAGTTCGCGGGGCTTTTCCTGTCTACCTGGCCACTGCATCCGAGTTCAGATTGCTGTCCAGAGCGGTCAGTGGTGCACTGTGGGATACCGCCCGGAGGCCAATACCGTCGATCTGCGGCCACACTAACCCTAATCCGATATGGTAATACCGATATTAGCGCTACTCCTCTCGTTATTGAGGAGTAGAGAAACCGGTTTAAAGAGCCCTTCATACCGATATAAAGGGCCTCTCAGTGTGGACGGGTGTGGCGTTAAATCAGTTTTACGCTCCTAAAACCGGTTTAAACGCCTAGTGTAGACCAGGCCTTAGATTGATCCCCCCCAGTGTAGACCAGCCTTGTGAAAGCATGTAAAGAATCCAAGTGCTAGAGGATAGGCTTTGGGTCCAGAGCGACCTAGACAAATTGGAGGATTGGGCCCAAAGAAATCTGAGGAGGTTCAACAAGGAGAAGTGCAGAGTCCTGCACTTAGGATGGAAGAATCCTATGCACTGCCACAGACTGGGGACTGACGGAGTGAGGGGGGTTTGATAGCAGCCTTCAACTACCTGAAAGAGCAGCATTGTGGGCTTTCTCCTGGCCACGTTTGCTGGGCTGGGCAGGCAGCCTGGAGGCCTTTCTAGAAGAGCATTGGGAACTGAATTAGAAAAAACAATGTGAAAACCAGAACCTCAGGTTTAGACTCATTTATTTATAATATTAAATCTTCAATTCTAGTGTCACAATCAATACAATTGCTTCAGCCTGATAAGTCTTCCCTTTGGGAAACTTAACTTCTCTCCAAGGGGAGTGGAGAGAAAGCACTTTTCACAGTCCAAGAGAGACAAGGCAGGTGAGGGTAAGAGCTTGCAGAGGACCAACCTCTGTTGGTGAAAGAGACAAGCTGTGGAGCTAACCCAGTACCCTTCTTCAGTTCTGTGTAGCCTGGAAATTCGTCTCCTCCATAACCAGCAGTTAGAACATACGAACAGCCACACTGAGTCAGACCAGTTCATCTAGCCTCTCCCGAAAGTGGCCAATGCCCGGCGCCCCAGAGGACCCCTGGGACCAACATGGATACAACACCACCACAAACAAGATTAAAAGTCAATGCACAGGGGAGAAGCATCTTGTGTTTCATTCCTTATGTTCTAGTCCCATCGTGTGGCTATTTCCTTTTCTTCCTTTCTGTTAAAAGCTTTGGTGTTTTGCACAGAAACATTATTTCCCCAGGAGAGACCCAGGAGTGGGGGCTGCATTCCTGTGCCAAACAGTCACTGGAAGGGGGCAGACAAAGGCCTTTAGGATGAGGCATCCGTCACTGTCAAAAGATCATCTCCCTCCTGCAGGTCACTGGCAGCCTGAATTGTTCGTTATCCTCCCAGCGTCTGGGGCTGGAATCAGCACTACCCAGCCCCTCTGTATGTAGCAGGAACAAACACAAACCTGGTCTTTAAAACAAGCTGTCCCCTTCCTCCTCAGGGAAGATTTTTCTGTGATTGAAGTTGAGCTTCAGTTCCCCTCTCCTGGGGCGGGGCAGGTGTGGGGCCAGCTCCCAGTGAGATCTGTTTTCACCTTTGCCCCCTTTCAGTCACCCTGGGATCCTAACTCTGCTCCCAGCTGCCAGGCAGCTTCCAGCCCATCCACCCTGCTCACTAACTCTGTGGTCATGTGTCACCCCATTGCCAGCACACACAGCCTGCAGGAAAGCTACTCCTGCCAGATGCATTGGGGGTATAGTGGTGTGTGTAGGTGCTGTCCAAACAGTTGATCTGGGTTTGATTCCCAGCCAATGCGATAATGGCTTTTCTCTTCTGTTGTTTCCTCATCTGGAAGTGGTTTAATTTCAGTCACATTGTGTTACAATCACATCCAAAGAATGAGGCAATAAATGTGTCAAAGTCCAGCAGGTCATATAGGATGGAGGCATCCAAGGGGCTGGAATGTGTCATCTGAGAAAAACAGAACCCTTGGAAACCTGCATCTCCCATCCCCTGGCCTTGCGAGTTATGATTCCAGCTGCGTGAGCTGTTTGTATGATGTTCCTGCATGAAGTTTTGAGTCAGTTATTGCTCCTGCAGATTCCTTTGCTGTTACAATTATAATGACATGAACAAAAGGGAGGCACAATAAACATAACCCCCAAATTGCAATACAGGCGGGGAAAGAGACGATCACGGTTAAGCCAAACACGTCAAAATAAAAATTAATACAAACAAGGGGAGAGGGAAGAGATCAGGTATGTGGAGATCCCCTTGATATTTCAACACACATTGTTAGAATCAAAGTTCAGACTTGACACTGGAAAACCCGCAACTACCTGTCTCTCTGAACACCTGTGATGAGCAAGATGGAGTTGGGACACCTGTTCTGCTTCAATCATTGATTGTCTCTCTGTTCTCTCCTTCTTCTCCCCCCAATTCCTTGTCTCCAATGTCTCTGCCTTTCTCCTCTTGCTCCCTCTCCCCTGCCCTTTCCCAGTGGCAGCAGCTTGCAGGGCTTCTCCCCTGGTAGCTGGTGCTCATTATAAATCAAATAAATCAAAACACTTCCACCTGCAAGTGGATTTAGCCCAGGACCCTCAGAGTCAGCAGCTGTTACCCCCCCCCTCAGCTCTCTGCTCAGGTGTGCTAGCGCTGGAAGCCTCCTGTTTAGATCCTAAAATAGCGTTTTGGACCGGACATTGTAGCTCCACCGTTATTTTATTGAATTGCTTCAAAACAGCAAGTGTAGAAAGTCTCCTGAATGCCAGGCTCTCTGCCATGGAAACAGCTGCCCCTGCTCTGCAGGAGTCTGTGCGTTCCACACAGCAACGTACACACCTGCTCCACACTGAAGGGGGGTCAGACAGTGACGGTAACGCAAATCTTCAGACTATTAACCCAAGTCCCTTCCTTTCTTTAACCCAGGACATGCCAGTCACCTGTTAGCCATGGCGTTATCTTCACCTTCAAATACCTCTCAGGACATTGAACAGAGGAAGTGAACCCCCTCCCCCGAATGGCTCCCTGTACCTAGGTACCAAACCTGCCCCTGGAGACTGTCTGGTTTTATACTCTTAGAGCTTTTTCTCTTCAAACCCCTTATCCCAATCTCTGGGCCAACCTCCACATTTCAGAGTTTAGAATTTACTCTCATCACCCTCCTATGGCACTTTCCATGTGACTGAGACAAAGCAAGTCGGGGAAGCTCCATGGCTAATGAAAACCGATGCTCTGGGTCAGGCCTGAACTCATAACCCCAGCAGTGCGCCTCCCTCAGTAGCCAGTTGTACCCCTGTAGGTGGGAAGTAGGCAGTTACCTGTGTCTGTGA
>NC_059097.1:8072613-8105952 GCF_020497125.1 Mauremys mutica | reverse complement strand
GGGGCAGAGAGGGGCCGGGGCTCCCCAGGAGAAAAGCGGGGGCAGGGGCTAGTGTAGCAGCTCCCCCCCCCCCCAGCCCCTGCATTGGGTGTCAGCTGGATCCCAGCTGCTGCAGCCGGGCGGGGGTTGCGGGGCACAGAGAGGGTCTGGAGCGGCTGGGAGCGGGGGTGGGGGGAGGATTGCAGGGCACAGGAAGCATTAACCCCTCTGTGCCTGGTCGGGGGGGCTTCTCCGGCTGCAGTGGCGCCAGCTCAGGTAGGGGTTATTGGAGGGGTTGCTGGTGGGTTCCTGCTGGAGGGGGAGGGGCAGGAAATACTGAAGAGGTGGCAACTTCTGGGGAGTTAGGGCTGGAGCGGGGCAGGGAATACCCTGGGTGAGGAAAGGGAGTGGGACAGTGTGTGACAAACCTGCTGGGACTTGTTTAATGTGGGCCTAGATCCTCAGAACAAACACTTGGGTGTTGGGGGAGAAAATTCCCTAATGTGTGAAACAGGAAATAGAGAAACCAACCTCCTGGGCAGGGCGGGGAAAACTGACCAGACTCCCAGTGCTGAATCCAGGGGCTGGTGTGACATGGAAAGGGGGCACCCAGCAGGGAGGTGTAGGGAAGATGTCCCGGCCCCTCACATCCAGCTGCTGGCAGTGGGGAGGGTGTTGGGTTCCCCACCATGGGGTTGTATCAGCCTCTGGCTAGTAGGTGTGTGATGGATCTGCTGGGAGAGACAAGGGGTCCCTCTTTGTTCTCTCACTGTGATGCCCCCTAGCTGCTCTCAGGACTGGGGGCACAAATTTTCTAAACTGAACCAAAAGTTCCTGCAGTTTTCAAAAGAGGAGAAAAGCAAAATCTGTGATTTCACACTCACAGTGTCTGATAAGTGGACAGAAAGTTATCACAGTGACAGGGCCGGTGACTGGGGAATGCCCGGCAGTGCTTGGAGCCAGGACTCTGACACGAGTTGATCAGAGAGAAGGATCATGGTTAGTAGAAGTTCCCACAGCCAGGGGCCCAGCAGCTATTCCCTGGGACACAGCCCCCAGAGTCCCCAGCCAGGGACCCCAGATACCCCTCAAAGCCCCACCGGCCAGGGAAGCCCCACCAGACCATGACTGTCAGGTTGGGAATCCCAAAGGGTTCCCCCGACCAAGAGCCCCCAGCAGCCAGAGACTCGCCTACTGGGAACTCAGTTCCTCACTGCCTGCCTAGGACCCGCCCCGCACACCACCACCAGCAGGATCTGCCCTGCCGTTTGTCTGGGACCCCCTCCTCCACCCAGCGGGACCCCCTGATGCTTTTCAGTGGGACCCCTCACTCTGCTTCCCTGGCATCCCCTGACCTAGTGCCAGGGATCCCCTCCCCCAGCTCTGTGCACTGGGCACGGCAGCGATCCCAGGAGCCAGCCGGGGAAGCCCAGACGGAGCCCCTGGCACAGCACCAGGCTCCCTCTAACCCCCTGTCCCACCTCCCCAAGAGACGCCCACCCCGGCTGTTCTGCAGCCAACGGCCCCCAGCGATACCCACCTCCAGGACCCACAGCCTCAGGGCTGGGCACATCACAACCACCCCCTGAAACCCCAAATCTCCAGAACCCACCAACCTCACTAGGGTGCCCCCTGCAATCTCCCCCCACAGACACCTCCCCCCACCCCGCACAACACTGTTACCTCACAGTGTCTGCTAAGTGGATAGAGAGTTATCACTGCCCCCTGCTGGCCAGTCACACAGGCAGAGGGAGCCCTGGGGGATGTCTCTTGAACAGGAGAATGGAAGATCTGGAGGGCAAGAAAGGTAAGAAAAGTCCATGGCCTGTCACTAGCAAATAATGGCCACCATGGATCCACCCCAGAAGTGGCTGCATCTTAGCACAGGGGAAATCAACCCCTCACAGAGGCCATTTGCTATGGGGTTTGGGATACTTCTGGACCCACACTGCACTCACAGAGACCTCCTCATCCCGTGCCAGCTGGAGAAAAGAAAAGGGTCCAGCCAACTCTCCCATTACCAGCTGGGGACCACTGATCCCGAAAGAGGGGGAGGCCTCGAGCTTTGATGTGTATTAAAGATGTGGCTGGTCTCTTTCTTCGGCAAACATTTTAACAGAGATAAAGGGGGGGGAAGAAATGGTTCACAAAGGAGAAGGGAAAGATCAACACTGGGGAATTTAACCCCCTGCAACCTCCAGGATGGATAGTGATTCAGGACAACAGGTTTCCTCTAAGAAAAGAGAAGTTGCTGGGATTGAGAAACACGGGGAACAGCCCCAAACATGAAAGGATTTTTAATTGATATTTGATAATAACGTAGAACTGAAAGAGAAAGACTGGAAATCTGAGGGATTTTGGCTCTATTTTTGCAAATAATAGAGAGGAAAGTGGAAAATCAAAGGGATTTTATATCAGTTTATATCTGATGTGCAGTAAAATGTCAGTGTTTCACATCAGTATTTGTTAAAGGAATAGAGAGGAAATGGGCAACATTTGCAAACATTGTATATCTATGTTCAAGAAGCTGAGAAAAGGTGTAAATCTGAGATTTTCTTGTTATTTTATAATTAGAGGGGGGGGGAGTCTCAGGGCAAATGTTTAGGGTATTTTATATCAACCTTTGAGATTTGCAGAGAAAACGTGTCACAAACTGCAACTGGAGGTGGAGAATCAGACTCCTGGAGAGACCAGGGGGAAATGGGGGAGACGGGAGAGCGGCTCGTTGGCGGGGAAAGGGGCGAATCTCCCCGGATTTTACAGCCCGGGTGAGACACTGAGCGAGAAAAGGGGCAGAACTGGAGAGAATTTGTATCGGGGGCGAGAGGCGAGTGGCACCAACAGGGACAGGATCCAATTAACCCCCCTCCCCCCGCCCGACACTTCCCCCCCCCCCCCGGGAATTTCCTGGCTGCCCAGAGACAGTTCAACCCCCCCCCCCGACCTCCCACTGACCTTCCCCCCCCAGCTCCGGCTTCTCCCCTCCCTGCCCGACACCCCCCTCCCCCCCAGGGACCCCCCGCCGGGCCCCCCCCCATCCCAGCGGGGGGGGGGGGCGGATCCTGCTGCGGCTCCGCTGGGGCCGAGGCGGCTCCGAGGCTTCTCCCGGGTTCCCCGGGGCAGAGTCACGTGCCCGCCCCCCCCGGGTCTCTCACTCACCGGGGCTGGGGCGGGCAGAGAGGCTCCAACGGCCCCGCGCGAGCCAGGCAGAGCCGCAGGGGCCCGCGCGCGTTTGCAACTCGGCTTGTTCTCTCCCCCAACGTCACTTCCGTTCCAGGGAGAGTCAGGAACTACATCTCCCAGCCTGCCCCGGGGCCGCTTCCGCTCTCTCCAGCCCAGGTAACGGAAGGTTTCAGCAGGTAAAATCGCGCATGCTCCGTGCGAGCCCCGCTGCGGGCGGGAGAACAAAGCTGCTGCTGCCGCCTCCGCGTGAGCCGGGCCCGGGCTGAGCCGCTGCTGCTCCCCGTGGGGGGGTTCCTCCAGCTGGGCCCCGCCCCCCGGGGGGTCTGTGCGGGGGGGTTCTCGGAGCCCCCGGGGAGTGAGAGACCCCGGTGGGGGGCGCTGGGGGGGCGGGAACGTGACTCTGCCCCGGGGAGTCTGGCGGGGGGGTCCCTGTGGGAGAGGGGGGTGTCGGGGGGGGGAAGGTCAGTGGGACGCGGGGGGAGCGGGCGGGCGAAGGGGGGAGGGGGGTTAATTGGCTCCTGTCCCTGTTGGTGCCACTTGCCTCTCGCCCCCGATACAAATTCTCTCCAGTTCTGCCCCTTTTCTCGCTCAGTGTCTCACCCGGGCTGTAAAATCCGGGGAGATTCGCCCCTTTCCCCGCCAACGAGCCGCTCTCCCGCCCCCCCCCATTTCCCCCTGGTCTCTCCAGGAGTCTGATTTTCCACCTTCAGTTGCATAGTTTGTGACACGTTTTCTCTGCACATCTCAAAGGTTGATATAAAATACCCTAAACATTTGCCTCACTTCTCTCTAGTTGTTTGTTTCTAATTGAATAGGCCCTGAGATTTCCCCCCCTCTAATTATGAAATACCAAGAAAATCTCAGATTTACCCCTTTTCTCAGCTTCTTGAACATAGATATAAAATGTTTGCAAATGTTGCCCATTTCCTCTCTATTCATTTAACAAATACTGATGTGAAACACTGACATTTTACTGCACATCAGATATAAACTGATATAAAATCCCTTTGATTTTCCACTTTCCTCTCTATTATTTGCAAAAATAGAGCCAAAATCTCTCAGATTTCCCCCCTTTCTCTTTCACTTCTACGTTATTATCAAATATCAATTAAAAATCCTTTCATGTTTGGGGCTGTTCCCCATGTTTCTCAATCCCAGCAACTTCTCTTTTCTTAGAGGAAACCTGTTGCCCTGAATCATTCTCCATCCTGGAGGTTGCAGGGGGTTAAATTTCCCAGTGTTGATCTTTCCCCTCTCCTTTGAGAACCATTTCTTCCCCCCTTTATCTGTGTTATAATGTTTGCCGAAGAAAGAGACTAGCCAGATATTTAATACACATCAAAGCCAGAGGCCTCCCCCTCTTTCGGGATCAGTGGTCCCCAGCTGGTAACGGGAGAGTTGGCTGGACCCTTCTCTTTTCTCCAGCTGGCACGGGATGAGGAGGTCACTCTGAGTGCAGCGTGGGTCCAGAAGTATCCCAAACCCCATGACAAATGGTCTCTGTGAGAGGTTGATTCCCACAGTGCTAAGATGTAGCCACCTCTGGGGTGGATCCATGGTGGCCATTATTTGCTAGTGACAGGCATGAACATTTCTTACCTATTTTGTCCCTCCAGGCCTTCCATTCTCCTGTTCAAGAGACATCCCCCAGGGCTCCCTCTGCCTGTGTGACTGGCCAGCAGGGGGCGGTGGTCACTTTCTATCCACTTCTCAGGCACTGTGAGGTAACAGTGTTGCACTGGGGGAAGGGGTGTCTGTGTGGGGAGATTTCAGCTGGAGCTGAAGGGGTGTTGTGGTAGTGGGAGTTGTTTAGGTGACTGGGCAGGTGGGACCCTAATCAAATTGGTGGGTTCTGGAGGTTTGGGGGGGTTGGTTCTGATGTGCCCAGCCCTGAGGCTTTGGGTCCTGGAGGTGGGTGTCGCTGTTGGCTGCAGAACAGCGGGGTTGGGCGTCTCTTGAGGGTGGGGCAGGGGGTTAGAGGGAGCCTGGTGCTGTGCCAGGGGCTCTGTCTGGGCTTCCCCCGCAGACTCCTGGGATCGCTGCCCTGCCCAGTGCACAGGGGTGGGGGGGAGGGAGCGGAGCTCTGGCACTAGCTCAGGGGATGCCAGGCAAGCAAAGTGAAGGGTCCCACTGAAAAGCATCAGGGCAGAGGACGGGGCAGACAAACGACATGGCAGATCCTGCTGGAAATCAGGGGGGTGTCCTAGGCAGGCAGTGAGGGACTGAGTTCCTGGCGGGGTGTCCCTGGCTGCTGGGGGCACTTGGTGGGGGGAACCCTTTGGGATTCCCAACCTGACAGTCATGGTCTGGTGGGGATTCCCTGGCTGGTGGGGCTTTGAGGGGTATCTGGGGTCCCTGGCTGGGGACTCTGGGGGCTGCGTCCCAGGGAATATCTGGTGGGACCCTGGCTAGGGGGTGTCTGTTGCCCCTGGCTGTGGGGTCTGGGTACTGGTGAGTGTCTGGGGGCTGCTACTAACCATGATCCTTCTCTCTGATCAACTTGTGTCAGAGTCCTGGCTCCAAGCACTGCTGGGCATTCCCCAGTCACAGGCCCTGTCACTGTGATAACTTTCTATCCACTTATCAAACACTGTGAGTGTGAAATCACAGATTTTGTTTTTCTCCTCTTTTGAAGACTGCAGGAACTTTCAGTTCCATTTGGAAAATTGTGCCCCCTAGTCCTTGTTCTCGATCTGGGGTATGAGGGAGGTGGGAAGGGGGTCAGCACTGCCACACGATGGTCTCTTCCACAGCGTTCTGGACTCATTCTTTCTGAACTCTGGTTTCATTGAGACCAATGTTAATCCAGAGTCACTGTATGGAAGGACAAGGAGTGACTCCGGATAGACAGTGGGGCTAATGAGACCAGCAATTCTCCCTGTGAGGAGGGGCTCTCATTAGCTGCTCTCCCCAGAGAGCTAAAGGAGGGAAGCTGCTCAGACGCTCTGTCCCTCTCTGCTCAGGATACTGGGGTTCAGCTTCCTGGGTCAGACGCTGCAGCCTCCATTGTGATCTGGGAGACCAGGCTTAGCAGCTGCTGCTCCCCCAGCGGGGTTCTGTGCTGGAAAGTGACCTGAATTAAAGCTGCTTCTCTGCCCGGCCCAGGGGATGACTTTCTCCAGCTGGTCCTAGCCGCCTAGGGCAGCCCTGGGCCCTGTTAATACTAAATTCCGAGCCAGAGTCTCCAGGTAACTGAAAGAAACGAAGGGAAAATGCTGGGGTCTGGCCTTAAAATGACTCTACACAAACAGACCCCCCTCGTTTCTCATCCAATTAACAATTGCATGAGAAAATCCAGCTATGGGGGAGCAAACTACCCAGGAATGGGACTTTCCTACCAGACGGGCAGGGAGAGGGGACAGGGAAAAGGAGATAGAAGGAGAAAGAGAGACTGAAAGGGGCTGTGGGAGAGAAGAGTTTGGAGAGAGATTCCAGATCTCTGATCTGCCCAGACAGATGTATTACTGCACCCTGGATAGAGTCACTTTCCTGTGGAAAAGATGAGAATCAGACAGAGGGAAATCCAGTTCCTGAGTCCATATCCCTCCTGCTGGGGTGTGGCTGCCGTGGGGTCAGTGTCTGAGGGGATCCCCCACAGTGACTCCTTTGGTTCTGCTTTTTTCTAGCCTTGTGTTCAGAGACTTTGTTAGGGGGTGAGGGGAGGGAGACGGGAGGTTAAAAATGTCTCTGTGGGCTTAGCCTGGCAGGAGAGGCCAGGTCTACACTGTACAAAGAGATCAAGCCTTTCTCAGCATGGCAGACTCCAGGGTGCCTGTCTGCAGGGAAAGGGTCTGGGGGAATCATGCTGTGAAATGAGTTAAAGCCTGTTCTGAAACCTTCACAACTGCCCTTCTCGCCCTGCCAGGCTGCGGAATAACGTCCATATTTCGCTCCAGTTCATCCCGTCCTCTCGTTGGACAGGGGAGAGAAATGGCTGCAGAGGAGCCAGTTCAGGTAGGTATTATCAGGGGGTTGCTGGTGGGTTCCTCCAGGGGGGGAGAGGGACAGCAAATACGTGGGAGATGGGAAGGTTTGCACAGGCTGGTTTGGAGGTTGCAGTCTGGTTTGCAGGAAATGCACAGGGTGGAGAAAGGGAGGAGGACAGGGGTGTGCTAAACCTGCTGGGAGTTATTTAATATGTGGCCTAGATTCTAGGAACAGACCCAGGAGGTTCGGCGGTGGAAATGCTCTAGTTTGTGGAGCAGAAAATAACCCAGCTGCATGGGGCTGGGAAAACTGACCAGACTCATAGTGCTGGAGCCCGACCTGACTAACCAGCGGCTGCTGTGAGATATGAAGCGGGCACCCACCAGTGAGGCTTAGGAGAGATTCCCCTCCCTTCCCATCCAGCTCTTCAGAATGGGGAGGGTGTTGGGCTTCCTACCAGGGAGCTCTCCCTGGACCCTGCTAGGGGCTCCATCTCCTGAATCAGTCAGTGGCTAGTAGGGGGGTGATGGCTCTGCTGGGAGAGAGGAGGGGCTCTCGCTTCGTCCCCTCCCCCTGGTGTTTCCTGGATGCTCTGAGCAAGGTGAGGGTGGGACTCTGACTGCAATCCACCCAGAGTTTCTGTTTGGCTCCTGTCCTCCATGACTAGTGGGGCTGTGAGTGGAGCAGCAGGTACTGAGTGTTGGACTCTCGCTCTTTCAGGGGCCGGTGACCTTCGAGGAGGTGGCTGTGTATTTCACCAGGGAAGAGTGGGCACTGCTGGACCCCGCTCAGAGAGCCCTCTACAGGGATGTCATGCAGGAGAACTATGAGAATGTGACCTCGCTGGGTAAGGGTTCCTGTCCCCTCTGTTCTTGGAAGGGGAAAAGAAGGGACATGCTTCACGGCAGCCCCACAATGCCACCTCTACTCTGCCCTGTTTCAGCATCACCCCAATATGCCAGTGACACACAAGCTACCAGAGACCCTCCCCTGCTGCAGAACGCTTTGGGAACAGAGCACGGGAGCCAGGGGCGGCTCTAGAAAATAGGCTGCCCCAAGCAGCCGTGCGCAGCGCCGCCCCTTACCCGGTCCCGCGGCGGGTCCCCTCTTCCCGCGTCTCCGGTTGAGCTCCCGCAGGCATGCCTGCGGCAGGTCAACCGGAGCCCGGGACCAGCGGACCTGCCGCAGGCATGCCTGCGGTCGCTCAACCGGAGCCGCGAGAAGAGGGGACCCGCCGCAGTCATGCCTGCGGCAGGTCCGCTCCTCCCGGGCTCCGGTTGACCTGCCGCAGGCATGCCTGCGGGAGCTCAGCCGGAGCCAAATGCCGCCCCCCAGGGAAAGGGCCGCCCCACGCGCCTGCTTGGCGCGCTGGGGTCTAGAGCCGGCCCTGACGGGAGCCGTATTGCACAGTGTCAAATAGCTCCTGTTTCCTCAAGTAAAACTGAGGGTTAGGTGTGGCATAATCAGCAGAAGCTTCCTACCCCTGACCTCTCAAACCCTGAGCCTTGTCCACCCAGACCACAATAATGCTTGGGGTGTAACAAGCAGGCTGCTGGAGTCAGAGCTGCTGATCCATGGTCACTTATCACACAGACACTCCGTGCGTCCTTGAATGCTGGCTGGGGGTATCCAGAGAAGGAAGCTCAGTGGCGGATTTAGCGTTAGTGGGGCCCTGTGCTCAGCTCCATTTTAGGGGTCCCTCCTTGGGACATAGGCAAGAAAAAGAACATTCTCTCATTTCCCTCCCACCCCCATTTTTCATTCTTTTTTTCCTTCCTCCTCCTCCTCCTATAAGTAATAGGAAGTAAATGAAAATAAAGTGAGGTACCTTGATTGTTTTTGTCGTCTAACCGATTTTTCCACAGATCACTTGAAAATTGCTGAGTCTTGGTGCACCACTTAATGATCTTTCCATATATTGTTTGTGCCGTTAGCTAACTTTTTTAAAGCGCTTTGGATAAGAGCCCTTTATTAAAAATTAAAAATGTTGGAGTGCAGGGTCTGGCCAGGAGTTAGGGTGTGGGAGGGGGCAGGGGGTTGGGGTGTAGAGCACTTACCTGAGCAGCTCCTGTTTCATGCGAGCAATGCAGGTGGGGATGTGGGGGGGCAGGAGTCAGGGCTGGGGGCGCGTGATTGGCAGGGGGTGGGGGATAAGTGGTTATGGGTGGTTGCAGGAATCAGGGAGGGCAGGGAACTGGGGTGTGTTTGAGAGGGGTGAAGGAGTAAGGGCTGGGGGTGAGAGGGGGTGCAGGAGTCAGGGAGGGCAGGGTGTTCAGGGTGCAGGAGTCAGGGCTGGGGGTGCAGGGTCTGGGAGGGAGTTAGGTTGCAGGAGCAGCTGGAGATTGGGGTGCAGGGTCTGGCCAGGTTTTAGGATGCAGGAGGGGGCTCAGGGTTGGGGCAGGAGGTTGGGGTGTGAAGTGCTTACCTGGGGCAGCTCCCATTTGGTGTGAGGGGTGCAGATGGCAATGTAGAGGGGGGTCTGCAGGAGCTCCCATTTGCTCAGGGTGCGGTTGAGGATGGGGGGGTGCAGGAGTCAGAGCAGGGGGTGTGAGGGCTCGTTATGTGGGAGGGGATGCAGGAGTCAGGTTTGTGGGCTGGGAGGGTGGGCTGGGGTCCTGGGGGTGCTCTCAGCCCCCTACCCTGAGTGGCTCAAGCAGGGGCTGGGGGGGTATGTGATAGGGGAGTGCTTTGTAAAGCAGGGAGCAAGTGACCAGGGAGCTTTTCAAACAGGGCTGCTAACGGGGAGTTTCGTGAGGGAGTTTGGAAGGGGAGTGGGAAGGGGGTGAGGTACTCTTGCCATTCTTTAAAACATTTAACCTATAATACAAACTTCTTGGTTGAAACAAAAACCCTGTTGTTAACCTAGGTAGCTGTGAGAGAGAATGCAGGGAGAAGCCCAGCAGCAGAGTGGGGGCTATCCTGTTTATGGCTCTCAATGTAGCATGTATGATTACCTGCCCTGTGGGCGGGTGGCTTACGTGTGCATTTGGTGCAAGGAGCTCCTGGCCTGCAGAGACCGCATGCAGGCTTTGGAGGCCAGGGTGGTGGAACTGGAGATGCTAAGGGAGGCAGAGAAGTATGTTGATGAGGCTTTCCGGGACACTGTAGATTTCTCCCACCTCTGGTCAGACAGCCACTGCGCTGTTGAGGAGGATGAAAGGCCCAGGGAAGGAGAGCTGTCAATGGGAGCAGAGGGAAACCTTCCCATAGTTGGGACCCTCCTTCCAGATGGTGTTGGGGTAACCTCTTGCACTGAGATTACCTCTCCGGGGAGGGAACCCCAGGCATTAAGAAAAGGCAGCTGTTAGTAATGGGAGATTTGATCATTAGAAACAAGGATAGCTGGGTTTGTGATGACTGGGAGAACCGTATGGTGACTTGCCTGCCTGGTGCAAAGGTTGCTGATTTCTCAAGGCATCTAGATAGATTTATGTGTAGTGCTGGGGAGGAGCCGGTGGTCGTGGTACATGTAGGCACCAGTGACATAAGGAACGGTAGGTGAGATGTCCTGGAGGCCAAATTTAGTCTGCGAGGAAAGAGACTGAAATCTGGGACCTCTATGGTGGCATTCTCAGAAAAGCTTCCAGTTCCACGCACAGGGCCAGGTAGGCAGGCAGAGCTTCAGAGTCTCAATGGGTGGATGAGATGATGGTGTAGCGAGGAGGCGTTTAGATTTATTAGGAACTGGGGAAACTTTGGGGATGGGGGAGCCAATACAGGAAGGATGGGCTCCACCTAAACCAACGTGGAACCAGACTGCTGGCACTTAACATTAAAAAGGTTGCAGAGCAGTTTTTAAACTAAGAGATGGGGAAAGCCAATGGCTGCAGAGGAGCTCGTGGATCGGACAGAGACTTGTCTTAGAGGGGAGTCTAGTGATAGAGATTTTCTAGTTCTAGTCAGGAAGAGAGGCTGGAAGAGGATAAAGTAGGGGCCAGATCATTCTCACACACAAGAATCTGACACATCAGAAAAGGGTGGACAAATAAACAGTGGCAAGTTTTTAAAGTGCTTGTACACAAATGCCAGAAGTCTAAATAATAAGATGGGTGAATTAGAGGGCCTCGTGTTAAAGGAGGATATTGACATAATAGGCATCACAGAAACCTGGTGGAGTGAGGACAATCAATGGGACACAGTCATTCCAGGGTGCAAAATATATCAGAAGGACAGAGCAGGTCATACTCGGGGGGTGGGGAGGGGAGTGGCACTGTATGTTAAAGAAAATGTAAACTCAAATGAAGTAAAAATCTTAAATGAAACCACATGTTCCATAGAATCTCTATGGATAGTAATTCCATGCTCTAATAAGAATATAACAATAGGGATCTGTTATCGACCACCTGTTAAAGACAGTGATAGTGAGGATGAAATGCGAAGGGAGATTGGAGAGGCTATCAAAATAAAGAAATCCATAATAATGGGAGTTTTCAATTATCCCCATATTGACTGGGTACATGTCACCTCAGGACAAAATGCAGAGACAAAATTTCTGGATACTTTAAATGACTGTTTCTTGGAGCAGCTGGTACAAGAACCCGCAATGGGAGAAGCAACTCTCGATTTAGTGCTGAGTGGAGCGCAGGATCTAGTCCAAGGGCTAACTGTAACAGGACCGCTTGGAAATAATGACCCTAATATAACAACATTTAACATACCTGTGGTGGAAAGAACAGCTCAACACTGGCATTTAATTTCAGGAAGGGGAACTATGCAAAAATGAGGGGGTTAGTTAAACGGAAATTAAAAGGTACAATGACTAGAGTGAAATCCCTGCAAGCTGGATGGACACTTTTCAAAAACACAATATTAGAGGCCCAACTTAAATATATACCCCAAATTAAAAAACACAGCAAAAGAATTAAAAAAGAGTCACCGTGGCTTAACGACCATGTCAAAGAAGCACTGAGAGATAAAAAGGCATCTTTTAAAAAGTGGAAGTCAAATCCTAGTGAGGTACATAGAAAGGAGCATAAACACTACCAAATTAAGTGTAAAAATGTAATAAGAAAAGCCAAAGAGGAGTTTGAAGAAGGGGCTAGCCAAAAACTCAAAAGGTAATAACAAAAGCAGGAAGCCTGCTAAACAACCAGTGAGGCCACTGGACGATTGAGATACAAAAGGAGCCCTTAAAGACGAGAAAGTCATTGCAGAGAAACTAAATGGATTCTTTGCTTCAGTCTTCATGGCTGAGGATGTTGGTGAGATTCCCAAACCTTTTGTGGATGACAAATCTGAGGAACTGCCACAGACTGAAGTGTCACTAGAGGTGGTTTTGGAACTACTTGATAAACTTAACTGTAACAAGTCACCGGAACCAGATAGTATTTACCAAGAGTTCTGAAGGAACTCAAATGTGAAATTGGGGAACTATTAGCTATGGTTTGTAACCTGTCCTTTAAATCGGCTTCTGTACCCAATGACTGGAAGATTGCTAATGTAACGCCAATATTTAAAAAGGGCTCTAGAGGCGATCCTGGCAGTTGCAGACTAGTAAGTCTAACGTCTGTACCAGGCAAATTAGTTGAAACAATAGTAAAGGAATAAAATTGTCAGGCACATAGAAGAACAAAAATTGTTGAGCAAAAGTCAATATGGTTTCTGTAAAGGGAAATCATGTCTTACTAATCTATTAGAGTTCTTTGAAGGTGTCAACAAACGTGTGGACAAGGGGGATCCAGTGGACATAGTGTACTTAGATTTTCAGAAAGCCTTTGACAAGGTCCCTCACCAAAGGCTCTTACATAAATTATGTTATCATGGGATAAGAGGGAAGATCTTTTCATGGATTGAGAACTGGTTAAAAGACAGGGAACAAAGGGTAGGAATTAATGGTAAATTCTCAGAATGGAGAGGAATAACTAGTGGTGTTCCCCAAGGGTCAGTCCTAGGACCAATCCTATTCAACGTATTCATAAATGATCTGGAGAAAGGGGTAAACAGTGAGGTGGCAAAGTTTGCAGATGATACTTGTGACGATGCGGTTCTGGTGGGACCCAACTGAGAGTGATGAATCGCTTAAAACAGGGCAGTTACAGCCCAAGGCTGGGATTTTTCCACCTCTAAGGCAAGGCAAACCAAACCAGCCAGACAAAGAGGACTTTGGTTTCACCCCACTGGTTAACCACAAGTCACACAAGCAATTCCCTTAGACACTCCAGTCTTCCAGTATCACCACCAGTACACTCGTCCTGGGGATGAATGGTTATGAAAACCAACACCCCAATAAAAGAAAAAGGTTCTCTCGATCCCGAAGAATCAAGTCCCAGACCGAGGTCAATATATCAGATCTCACCCACAAATCATGCTGTTGCCAATCCTTTAGAATCTAAAGGTTTTTTCATAAAAGGAAAAAGATAGAGATGAGAGCTAGAATTGGTTAAATGGAATCAATTACATGCAGTAATGGCGAAGTTCTTAGTTCGGGCTTGTAGCAGTGATGGAGTAAACTGCAGGTTCAATGCAAGTCTCTGGAGTACATCCTCCTCTGGGATGGATCAGTCAGTCCTTTGTTGAGAGCTTCAGTTTGTAGCAAAGTTCCTCCAGAGGTAAGAAGCAGGGTTGAAAACAAGATGGAGATGAGGCATCAGCCTTTTATAGGCTTTTCGAGGTGTAAGAACCTCTTTGTTCCTTACTGTGGAAAATTACAGCAAAATGGAGTCTGGAGTCACATGGGCAAGTCCCTGCATACTTTGCTGAGTTACAAGGCATATCTGCCTTCTCTCAATGGGTCAGTTGAATAGCTGATGGCCCTTAATGGGCCATCAAGCAGGCTAGGCAGAGCTAACACCAACTTGTCTGAGATGTCTCCCAGAAGCACAGCATAAGTTTGAAATACAGACAGGATAGAGCCAATACTCATAACTTCAACTACAAAATGATACATACATACAGACCCCATAATTATAACCAGCAACCCATAACCTGGTCTTGGACACCTTATATGACCCCCTTTACATAAGATTTGGTGCCACTACAGGACCTTGGTTGCAACCATGTTCTATATGGTCCCAGATTATATCAATAACGTCACAATACTAAACTGCTCAAGATAGTTAAGACCAAAGCAAACTGAAGAACTTCAAAAAGATCTCACAAAACTAAGTGACTGGGCAGCAAAATGGCAAATGTGTATAAATGTAAAGTAATGCACACTGGAAAAAATAACCCCAACTATACATACAATATGATGGGGGGCAAAATTAGGCTAATCAGGAAAAGGATCTTTTTGTCATTGTGGATAGTTCTCTGAAGACATCCAGCAGTGTGCAGCTGAAGTCAAAAAAACAAACAGGATGTTAGGAATTATTTAGAAAGGGATAGACAGTAATACAGAGAATATCTTATTGCCTTGTATAAATCAATGGAAATAACTAATTTAGACCCCATCATTTTGTATGTATATTTGGGATTATGTTTACCAATGGGCTGCAATATGTGTTATCCTGACATCTAGTACTGCTGAGATCCTGCGTTCAATAATATCCCTGCCCTTCCTGTTCCCGTTCTCCACTGAGCCCCACGCTTATGTTCCCAGCTTCCCGAGGACTCTGTCTTTGTCTCTGGACCCATCTGTCGTCAAGAAGCAGTGCCAGGGAGACTTCGATTTCTGGGACGTGGATTTACTCTGTGTGTTTTAGGAAACTCTTGAAATTGAGTGTCTATGACATTAAGCACAGTACAATCTGGACTGTTAACAGCTGTGTCCCCTCAGTTCCCCAAGCTGGGGTGCCTTTTACACTGCTCTACTGTGAGAGCAGCCACTCCTGGGTAGTTCACACGCAGTCTCCAGCATGTAACTCGCTCCCAGCTACACAGTATTGAGTGCTGCTAGTCAGTGACTCACAAATTACAGTGCCCCACAGGAGAACCCCAGAAAATTCTCTGCTCCCAGACTTCCCCCAGAAATGTGCATCTTGCACTGTCCAGCACACTCCTGAACAATGGGAGCTCATATGAAATCTGTTGTTTCATCAGTTGAAAATGACATGCACCAGCCTTGTTATTCCAAATGGAGTTTCCAACACACTTTAATCCAAACACACTGGTTTGATAAAAAAAAGGAAACAAAATTATTAACTACTGAAAAAAAGATTTGAAGTGACTACAAGTAATGAGGCATAAAAGTCAGAATTGTTTATGAAAGAAATGCAAAGATAAAACACAAACTAATGTTTAACCTAACAAGCTAAAAGGGATTTAAAACAAATGTTTCTCTCACCATCTGCTGAGACAGGCTGGTTTTCCTTTCAGCCAGGACTCCCCCTAACCTGCCCCTGCCGCTCACATTCAGTTCTTCAGGAGTTGTCATGAGCAGAGGGAAAGGGGGGAGAGAGAGAGAGAGAGAGAGTCTCATGCATTTTCCTCACCTCTTTTTATAATTCAGTCCTTTGTACTAGAAACCACTTCAGTTCTCAGCTGAGTCATGGTGACAGGCTGTCATAGATACGAGCTTCAAGTGTCCCTGTGATGGAATGTAAATGTCATCTTCACACCTTCCCCCTGGTGGAGAATGGCTATTTGACCAGCTGTTTGCCTTGCTGTCTCTGAGGAACTTAAGGTTAGGGTTGCAGCTTTTTCAGTAATATCATACCGTAAAATCTCATCACTTTCCATACAATGTTGCTACACAGTTTAACAGGAGGATATTCAGTAGATTATGTCTTTTCAAATGGTACCTCACAAGCCCTACAGTGATAAATGAAGGGGAGGGGAGGGATCTCCCTTTTATAAACACCCCGCCAGCCAGTTGGCTGTAAAATCCCTGTTGGTGCGAGTTCTCTGCTTGCTTTACCTCTAAAGGGTTAACAAGCCAACAGGGATTTGTTTTTTTTTAAAAAAAGTATTGGGCACCTGACCAAAAGAGCCAATGGAAAGGCTAGAACTTTGTTAAATGGGAAAGTAACTTTCCCTTTGTCTGTTGTTCTCCGGAGAAGGCGACACGGAGTAGCAATGCTGTGTATGGCTTGAAGCAGGCATGAAAATTCATCTTCCATACCTAGAAGAAATGATTTGGCCAGGGAATGTTTAGACAGACACAATCAGGTTTATTTTTTATTTTGGCTTTTGGATCTCCTCGGTGCTGTCCCAGATGCTTTTGTTTGCTTGTAAGCTTTAAGCTGAACCCCCAAGAAAGCTATTTTGGGTGCTTACAAAAATTTTCTTTTAAGATCTAGCAAAAGCCTAAGTTCCAGATGTATTGTTTTCCTTTTCAATTTTAATAAAATTTACCTCTTTTAAGAACAGGATTGGATTTTTGGTGTCCTAAGAGGTTTGTGTGTGTTGTTTGATTAGCTGCAAAGAATCCTGTGGCACCTTATAGACTAATAGATATTTTGCAGCATGAGCAAGAATGGTAAGAATGGTGTCCCTAGCCTCTGTTCGTCAGAGGATGGAGATGGATGGCAGGAGAGAGATCACTTGATCATTGCCTGTTAGGTTCACTCCCTCAGGGGCACCTGGCATTGGCCACTGTCGGTAGACAGATACTGGGCTAGATGGACCTTTGGTCTGACCCGGTACGGCCTTTCTTATGTTCTTATGTTATGTTCTTATGAGCTTTCGTGGGTGAATACCCACTTCGTCGGATGCAAGTTTGATTAGCTGGTAGCCACAGCTAATTTCCTTTGTTTTCTTTCTCAGCTCTTTCCCGGAGGGGAGATGAAAGGGCTTGAGGGTGCCCCAGAGGGAAGAATTCTCAAGTGCTCCTTCCTGGGTCCAAGGGTTTGGGGGTTTTTTGCATTTGGGTGGTGGCAGCATTTACCAAGCCAAGGTCAGAGAAAAGCTGTAACTTTGGGGGTTTAATACAAGCCTAGAGTGGCACAAATTAATTTGTAGAATCCTGTCGGGCCCCCACTTTCTGCACTCGGAGTGACAGAGTGGGGATTCAGCCCTGACACATACTATGAACAAAATTGATCATAATTTTCTAGAAGAGTGAACATAGGGGAACAGACTGGCACAGTGTCTGTGTGTTCCCAACATATATGTGGGTATTCTAGTCCCTCACAAGCAAGGTGTTTGGCATCTTCAAACACCTGAAGAACCGGTCCTGGGAATTCACTGGTTTATTAAGTGACACTGTATGGAATTGAGAGACACTTTATATTATTATTATTTTATTATAAATACTGTGGCAAATTGCCGGTACGGTTATGCTGGGTCTCGCGCTTTCTCTTCTTTGGGGAAGGTTCAGGGCGCCATTGCTTGCCTCTGAATCGGTATTTTAATTACCCCACTAGTGTCCTTGAGGAGGGGAGTGGAGAGGGAGGGACCTGGGCCCGCCCTCTTCTCCAGGTCCCAACCCAGGGGCCCTGAGGTTAGTGGTGAACCACTTGAACTGGCGGTTCCTTCCCCTGGCCTACTTCCCTCTCCTGCCCTTCAGCTTGTGGAGGGGCTTCTTGCCCTCCTTCTACACAAGCCAGGTGCCCCTTACCTAGGGTTTTTGGATTTCTCAGCCCACTGGAGCACTCCTCCAAACTTTCCTTTTGTCTCTCTTCAAAACTGTTCTCTGCTCCAACTCCTTCAAACTGCTCTCTGCTCCAATGCCTACACTGTCTGATTGAAGCAGGGGTTTTTATCACCTGACTGACTGCTGGTGCTCTAATTCATCTATAGCAAACTTTCTTCCCTCTGCAGGGAATAAGGCTCCCTGCTAACCCTCTTCTGCTGCCCTCTGGCCAGGCTGTATCACACTGTGTACTGAGAACTCCAAGGCTTTTCCATGCCATGTGCTGTGAAGCTTGTGTTTGGGACACAGGAATTAGAAGCCACTTGGCAAAAGGAATATAAAGGGCAGCTGCATCATCTCCATTTTGTCTTCAATCCCCCTTCCTACCTCTGGAGCAACTTCTCTACAGACTGAAGGCTTGAACAAAGGACTGAATAATGTGGATGTTTACCAGAGAGCCTTTCAAGCCAGAAACTCACCAATCCTGCTAAGAACCAGATGTATAGATTTCTGAATGTGTCTGACTGCTTTCCCATTTAACAACTCCCTTTTTCTTTCTTTCTTTCTTTCTTTCTTTCTTTCTTTCTTTCTTTCTTTCTTTCTTTCTTTCTTTCTTTCTTTCTTTCTTTCTTTCTTTCTTTCTTTCTTTCTTTCTTTCTTTCTTTTATACTAAACCTTTAGTTTAGATGCTTTCTTGCTTATAAACCTTTAGTTTAGATGCCAATGATTGGCTGGCATCATAGTATTTTGAGTAAGATCCAAACCTATACTGACCTGGTAATGTGGCTGACTCTGGGGTCAGAAGAACACTTTGTTTATGTGAGCAGAGTTTTTAAATAACCTCTTACTGTGCTGGACCTAGGTGCTGATTGGGAGTCAGAGAACTGGGATGCAATAAAGGGGGCCGTTGGATTTCTTTTTTCAGTTTCTCGATAACCAGTGTGGGGGATCAGAAGCACAGTTGGTGACTGGTCGGTGTGTTTAACTTCCGTGTTATCCACCAGTTTGGGGAGCCTCTGCTCTTCCTTTTTTAACCTGCCCTGGTCTTGGCATTTTCAGTGAGGACTAGCCCAGGGACACCGGGTCACACCAAGTATTAAAGTTAAATTAATAGAATGTTTTTTATGACAAAGTTTTATGAAATCAATGGAGCCCCTTTGTTTTCTTTCATCTGAGCAGGGTTTCCATTTTCCAAACCTGATGTGATCTCCCAGCTAGAACAAGGGGAAGAGCCATGGGTCTCAGACCTGCAGGGTTCAGAGGGAAAACAGACCCTGAGATCTCCCTGCAGAGGTGAGGAAACATTAAACCAACTCTGAGTGTGAAAGTGCCTGAAGGAAACATCTGGGATGCCCTACGAAGCCCTTGAGAGGTCTCTCAGTTCATTATTGTTGCCAGCAGGGGTCGTATCCTCAGGGTAACTATAGCTCATGGCTTCCCATAGATTCTAGCAGACACCAGGCAGTAGCTTCCTCCCTTCCCCCTGAGAATTTGGATGGGATTTGAAAGCCAAATTGATCCCCTCCTCTCTCCTGTTTTGGGGAAGAGTATGGGGGAGTTCAGTTTGTGATTTTTATTTGACCTCCCTCCAGCACTTAGTTTGTTTTGGCTTTTCACTTTTCATCCCTGTTTGATGTTTCTGTCTTTTTCACAGCAGGTGATGCAATGGCATGTGAGAAAGAGGAGCAGAATTCTCAGCAGAAAAATGTTCAGCAAGTGGATAAACACAGAGCATTATTGCAAAGATCAAAAAGCAATGTGTCCAGGAGTCATGAGGAGGAAAAGTCCTGTGAGATTCAGCACAGACCAGAGAGAGAACAAGGAAACCAGCCGGGGGCGGGGGGGCGGAGCTTTCTCCAGCTGGGCCCCGCCCCGGGCTCTGCTGAGGCTCCCGGTGACGGAGCCCGGGGGGCGGGGCAGGTCCCGGGCTCTGCGCGGTGCCCCCCGCCCCCATCGCTGCCCCCCCGGGGGCCCGGAGCTGCTGCAGCGCGGAGGCCGGGAGGATCCTTCCCGCGGCGAGTCTGAGCCGCCCCCCCCGGCTCTGCTGTGCCCGGTAACGGGGGGGGGGTGAAGCGGGTCCCCCCGCCTGGTGCCCCCTTCCCCGCACGGGCGGAGCGGGGCAGCCGCGGGGAGAGAGCCCCCGGGAACGGGGCGGTGACCCCGGCTCCCAGCCCGGGGCAGGGCGCTAGGGGAGGGGGGGAGGGGACGGGAGAGGGTGTGAGGAGAAATTGGGGGGGGGGCTCCCAGATCTCGGCCCCCCCCCCCCGGCACAGTCACTACAGCGTCCCTGCCCAGGGTCACTTCCCTGTGACCGAGATGAGGAGCAGAGAGCGGAAGAACCAGCCCCGGACTCTCCCTGTTCCCCCTGCGGCAGGAGTGCGCTGCCCTGGGGGCAGGGGATCCCCCCCCCAAAGGGCTCCTTTGGGTCTGGCCTGGTCCAGGGTTTGATTCACACCCTGTGGCTGGGAGGGCTTCAAAATGTCTTGGTTGGTTACTGCTGCTGGGGGGAGCACAAGGGGGAAAGGAGGGGCCGGGGGCCAGGTCTGTGCTGCACTGTGGGGACTGAGCATGTTCCCAGCCTGGCAGAATCTACAATCTCTGTCTGCAGGGAAAGGGCCTGGGGGAATCGTGATGTGAAATGATCTAAAGCCTGTTCTGAAACCTCCACAACTGCCCTTCTCGCCCTGCCAGGCTGCAGAATGACGCCCACCTCTCGCTCCGGCTCGTCCCAGCCTCCCATGGGACAGGAGAAATGGCTGTAGTGGAGCCAGCTGAGGTAGGGGTTATTGGGGGGTTGCTGGTGGGTTCCTGCTGGAGGGGGAGGGGCAGGAAATACTGAAGAGGTGGCAACTTCTGGGGAGTTAGGTCTGGAGGGGGCAGGGAATACCCTGGGTGAGGAAAGGGAGTGGGGACAGAGTGTGACAAACCTGCTGGGACTTGTTAACATGGGCCTAGATCCTTGGAACAAACACTTGGGTGTTGGGGGAGAAAATTCCCTAATTTGTGAAACAGGAAACAGACAAAGCAACTCCCTGGGCGGGGCTGGGAAAACTGACCAGATTTCCAGTGCTGAACCCTCAACCTGCTAGCCAGGGGCTGGTGTAACATGGAAAGGGGGCACCCAGCAGGGAGGTGTAGGGAAGATGTCGTGGCCCCTCACATCCAGCTGCTGGCAGTGGGGAGGATGTTGGGTTCTCTACCATGGGGCTGTGCCTGGACCCTACTGGGGGCTCCATCTCCTGTATCAGCCTCTGGCTAGTAGGTCTGTGGTGGATCTGCTGGGAGAGACAAGGGGCTCTCACTTGGTCCCCTCACCCAGATGTCTCCTGGCTGCTCTCAGCAGTGTGGGGATAGGACGCTGCTGACTCTCTCAGAGCTTCCATTTGATTGGCTCCTTTCCTCCATGAATAGTGGGGCTGTGAGTGGGGCAGCAGGTACTGAGTGTTGGACTCTTGCTCTTTCAGGGGCCGGTGACCTTCGAGGAGGTGGCTGTGCATTTCACCAGGGGAGAGGGGGCTCTGCTGGACCCCACTCAGAGAGCCCTCTACAGGGATGTCATGCAGGAGAACTGTGAGAATGTGACTTCGCTGGGTAAGGGTTCCTGTCCCCTCGGTTTTTAGAAGGAGAAATGCAGAGTTAAGGTTCATGCCACTCCCCCAATGCCACCTCTGCTCTGCCCTGTTTCAGCATCACCCCAACATGCCAGAGACACCCACACTAGCCCTCTCCCCTCCCCTGTTACAGAGCGCTCTGGGAACAGAGCAGTACAGCAGAATGTCTAACATGTTCTTCTCTTTGCTAAGATAATATTCGGGTTCAACTCCATCATAGCAAACAGAAGCTTCCTCCCCCTGGCCTGCTCTCCAGTACTGAACCTCCTGCACCCAGGCCAGCTGAGACTTGCACAGTGTTACTACCCCCTCGCCCTCAACCTGAGTTTTCCTTGTGAGTCACTGCCTTCACTTACCCCTCACTAAGCCCCACAGGTCACTCGAACATACACCACCAGGGTGCTGACAACCCCCATGGCAAGAACACGCCCTTGGGCACCTTTGCTGACCAAGCCTGCAACACTCAGCATGGAAATGAGGCAGAATTGCCCCCCAAGTTTCACATGCACCTCTCTGCATAGCACAGGCACAGCTCTGCCCAGCTGCTCCAACCCATCCCTCCATCAGCCAGTCACAGCTACAGCTGGCCCAGTGCACACAGCTGGAGGCATGCGGATAGGTGCTGGGATTCCCACCTGTGAGCACAGCACAGACAATGTCTTTGTCTTAGTCTTTCCTCGGGTCGATTATAGGTTCATAGATTTTAAGGCCAGATGTGACTATTAGGTCGTCTACTCTGACGTCCTTTATACCACAGACCATAGAATTCATCCCGTTACTGCTGCATTGAGCTGAATACCTGAGTCCCTGTGGCAGTTGGTTAACCTTTGCACGGCCCACACAGAACCATTCTCACTAGTTCTGGACAGCTACAGGGTTAAGGGTTGGGGGAAGTTTACATTAACTTTTCTTTTCCTGGTCTGCAGAGGTTTAAGTTTACTCACCGTCCATATGGTGCAAGGCAGGAGACAGCACTGGGCAACCTTAACTCTGCATTAATGTAGCTTATGAGCATTTAGTTTCCTGTTTTAAAAAATGGATGCTTTTGCCGCTATAGCTGTGTCTGTAATTGAGCTTTGGCCAGCAGAGCCATGTTGGATGGTGTGCGTGTGTGCGCATGCGTGTGGGCACTTTTTCACAGCCTTAAACAATAGAGCTGGACTGGCAAAGCTTTTAAGAGCTACCTAAGACCTACCTAACTAGTTCCTCGACAGACACCTGACACGCCCCCTTTGGGTGAACGAATATGCGTGTACCTGGTCTGTGGGATCCCAGTAAAACATTAGGCACCCTGTGCCCTCTGCCAGGTGGCATCAAGAGGTCCATGATGAGTCACATCCTTCTCCTCCTCCAGTCACTGCATTAGAGTGTCTTTAGAATGAGCCGGCTGACCCCCGTTCCAGCCTTCTGTTTGGGTTCCACGGGGCTCTGTCCTTGGGCCTCTTCTTTTCTTCCTCTGCACCTTATTTCTGGGGAATCTCATCTGCACACACACATTCAACTACCATCTCTGTGCTCCTAACTCACAGTTCTGCCTCTCTGCTCATGGCCTGTCTCCTTCTGTCGCAACTGAAATCTCAGCCCCTCTCTCTCTCTCATCTCCTCACTGATGTCCAGCCATCAGCTAAAGATCAACAGCTGAAGCAAAGCTCTTAATATTTCCCCCAAGCCCTCCCCCCACCTTGTTTCTCTACTGCCGCAGACAGCACCATTGTGCTGCCTGTCACTCAGGCCCATAACTGTGCAATACCTTTGTCACGGAGCTCTCTCTGGGGCCTCCTATCCAGGCTGTGCCTACACCTTGCATTTTCTCTTTGCGTAACATCCTTAACAATTGGCCTTTCCTATCCATCCGCGCAGCTAGAGCTCTTAGTCATCCTCTCCTGTCTCAGTTACTCCAACATCCTTTTCTCTGACCTCACCTTGCGCATCTCCATTCAGAAGGGAAAAGCGCCCTCCTGGTCCTCGAACATGACTTATGAGGGAAGGTTGAAAGAACTGGGCATGTTTAATTTTGAGAAAAGAGTGAGTGGGGGAACTGAGAACAGTCTTCAAATATGTCAAGGGTGGTTATAAGAGAGCAGTGATTAATTGTTCGTCACGTCCACTGAAGGTAGGAGGAGAAGTAATTGGCTTGATCTGCTGCAAGGGAGGTTGAGGGTGGGTAATACAAAAACCTTTCCAGCGATAAGGATAGGGAAGTGCTGGAATGGATTACAAAGAGAGGTTGTGGAATTCTTGTCCCAGGAGGGTTTTAAGAACAGGTCAGACAAACTTCTGGCATATTTACACCTGATCCTGCCGCAGGGCGATGGGAATGGAGTAGATGACTTCTTGAGGTCCCTTCCAGCCTATATTAGAAGATTTTAGGATTCATTGCTTCAGCCCTTCGCTTTGATCACGTCTCCTGGTGGAGAATTCGGACCATTTTTGTGGATCGGCTGCGGGTACAAATTTTGTTCCTAGAGCCCTGAAAATCTGCAGATATCCATGGACCATTTTTGCGGATCGCAGATCGGAGGCGGATATAAATTTTGTATCCATGCAGGGCTCTACCTGTCTTACTTCTGCCTATACCTACAACTTAAATCTATTGCGTACACAGTGACTACATCTGAAATAACATATGAGATCACCATAACAATGATCAATGAATGATAAAACGAACTAATTGACTCCATGAACCACGGAGACTCTTCCTTTTCCATCCCCACCTGCAAGAGCCGCCGTCTCTCTTCTCTGCATGTTCTTTGGATCTTCGAATTTGTCCCTCCTGAAGTCACGTGGCCTGATTCTTATTTTTCACATTCTCCTTTGGCAGAAGAATTGGTCTGTGGCTCTTGAACTACATCATCTAATTTGCCAGCTTTCTCCACACAGTGTTTTTTATGTTCCCTCCCTTTATACCTGACTCGCTAGGTTCCCTAATGCCGCAGGATGTGCTTTCCTGACATCTAATGCTGCTGAGATCCTGCCTTCAGTGATATCCCTGCCCTTCCTAGTCCTTACTCCACTGAACCCCACAGCCCATGCTTCCTGTTCCCAGCTTCCCCTGGACTCTCTCTTTGGCTCTGGACCTGTCTGTCAGCAAGAAGCAGTGCCAGGGACACTTGCCGTCTGTCTGGAGTCTTCACTTTCTGGGAAATGCAGTTCCAGTCTCTGTTTTTTAGGAGCCTCTTTGATAATGAGTGTCTGGCTGTGTGTGTTCCCAGCAAAAATGGGGATAGTTAAATCCCTCCTAAGCAGAGTGTTGTGCACCTTTGAGCACCTGGGGAGCTGGCCCTGCGATTTTATTGTTTAAAATGGACTGGGGTTAAACTAATAGAATGTTTTTATGATGATAAATGGCCTATGAATTCCCCTGATCTCCTTTGTTTTCTTTCCCTTGAGCAGGGTTTCCAGTTTCCCAACCCTCTGTGATCTTCCAGCTGGAAGGAGGGGAAGAGCCCTGGGTCCTGGATCCCCCTGGTTCAGTGAAAAGCGAGATCCTGGGAAGTCCCTGCACAGGTGAGGAAACATTAAACCAACCCAGAAACTGTAAGTGCCTGAGAGAACCTGCTGGGATTCCCCACACAGACTCTGTGAGCTCAGGACAGTCCCCAGCAGATCTCACTCCTGGCTTCCTACAGATGATGATTGACACCTTGGCTGGAGCTCCCTCCCTTCCTACTGAGTGTTTGGATGGGATGTGGGCAGGGCCGGCCTTGGGGAAATGGCACCCTGGGCAAACTTGCATTTTGGTGCCCCTGGCTCCCATGGGCTCCTTAGGCAACCCACGTTCCCTTCCCCCCAACCTCTGCACTGTGTCCCTTTGCCCCAAATGCCAGCTCCCCCTCCTGCACCCCTAATCCCTACACCCCTTCATTCCTAACCTCTGCCCCCCTCATGCACCCCAGCCCTGTGCCCCCTTCACCCCAGCCCTTGCACTCCACTCCTGTGCCGCAATCATTAATGATCTGGAGGATGGCGTGGACTGCACTCTCAGCAAGTTTGCAGATGTCTCTAAACTGGGAAGAGTGGTAGATATGCTGGAGGGTAGGGATAGGATACAGAGGGACCTAGACAAATTAGAGGATTGGATCAAAAGAAACCTGATGAGGTTCAACAAGGACAAATGCAGAGTCCAGCACTTAGGACAGAAGAATGCCGTTCACTGTTAACAGACTAGGGACCGAATGGCTAGGAAGCAGTTCTGCAGAAAAGGACCTAGGGGTTACAGTGGATGAGAAGCTGGCTGAGTCAACAGTGTGCCCTTGTTGCCAAGAAGGCTAACGGCATTTTGGGCCGTATAAATAGGGGCATTGCCAGCAGATCGAGGGACGTGATCGTTCCCCTCTATTCGACATTGGTGAGGCCTCATCTGGAGTACTGTGTCCAGTTTTGGGCCCCATACTACAAGAAGGATGTGGAAAAATTGGAAAGAGTCCAGCAGAAGGCAACGAAAAATGATTAGTGGGCTGGAGCACATGACTTAGGAGGAGAGGCTGAGGGAACTAGAATTGTTTAGTCTGCAGAAGAGAAGACTGAGGGGGGATTTGATCGCTGCTTTCAACTACCTGAAAGGGGGTTCCAAAGAGGATGTTTCTAGACTGTTCTCAGTGGTAGCAGATGACAGAACAAGGAGCAATGACCTCAAGTTGCAGTGGGGAAGGACTAGGTTGGATACTAGGAAAAACCATTTCACTAGTAGGGTGGTGAAGCATTGGAATGGGTTACCTAGGGAGGTGGAGTCTCCTTCCTTAGAGGTTTTTAAGGCCCGGCTTGACAAAGCCCTGGCTGGGATGATTTAGTTGGGAATTGGTCCTGCTTTGAGCAGGAGGGTGGACTAGATACATCCTGAGGTCCCTTCCAACCCTGATATTTTATGGTTCTATGCACCCCTTCACTGCTACCCCCTGCACCACTCTCCTGTGCCCTCAACCTCTGCACTGTGCCCCCTTTGCCTCTAACCCCGGCATCCCCCCCCTGCACCCAAGTGGGAACCTGACCTGGATGCACAAAGCAGCTGGCATTGCCGCTCGCTCCCCCACTGGACTGCTGCTCCCCCGCCCCACACAGCCCTGGGGGGCTGGGAGAGGGGAGCAAGGAGCGATGTCAGGGCTTCCTGCACCCAGGTCACTTTCCCTGCAGGCTGTGTAAGGGGAGGGCAGGAGAGCAGCTGCTCCTGATGTCTCAGCACCGCCCAGGTGGGGAAGTGACCTGGATGCAGGGAGCCCTGGTGTGTGTGTGTGTGTGTGAAGGGAGTATGTGCCTGAGTGAGTGAGCGCGCTGTCTCTTTAAGAAAGTTCTCAGGGTCAGGAGCCTGAACTAGGCTTGTTCAGACACAAGCAGCTCCGGCCCCAGAGAGGCAGCAGCACACGCAGATTCCCCCTGTCCCGTCACCCCAGCTCAGTGGAAATCGGGTACCCGGGTGGGGGGGAGGGGATCACCCCGCCATCAATCAGCACCTCCCCCCTGCAGAGCAGTCAGGAGGATGCTGCCAGTCGGGGGTGGACGGGGCGACTCCGGGGGTGAACGGGAGGTGGGGGGACAGGAACAGCAGCAGCTGCACACGTGGAGCAGGGCGGAGAGGAGCCCCTCTGCTCCGGAGCAGTCACCTGACTCTGACGGCTGGTCATCCAATTTCCCCCTGCAGCTCGGGTCTATCCCACTCCCCCACACAGCTGCTTATCTGCCTCCCTGTGCCGCTTTCATCAGCCCAGCGAGCCTCTCGGCAGCAGGTCAGGTGGGAATCCAAACCCTGCGCCTGTCACCCCCTTGGGTGGGGCACCCATACGGCCCCCCCAAAGGCCGGTCCTGGGTGGGGAGCAGAATTGATCCCCTCCACTGTCCCCTGTGGGGAAGAGTTACGGGGAGTTCAGTCCCTGATTTTTATTTTCTGTCTCTCCAGCACTTACTTGGGTTTGTTCTCTGCCTTTCCATCCCCAATTCTCAGATTTCTCCTCTCTTCTAGCAGGTGATGGGGTGGTGAGGGAGAGCGAGGAGCAGAATCCTCACCAGGAAGATGCTGAGCTCGCCGAAGCGCATGGGGAATTACTGCGAAGAGCCAAAGGGAGTGTGTCCAGCCCCCATGAGCAGGGAAAAGCTGGTGAAAGTTACCCCAGACCAGAGAGAGAGCAGGGAAACCACTCAGAGGAGAGAGTGGATGAACCCATGGATTGTCAGGGAACTCACAGGGACCTCAAGGAAACTACGTCCCAGGAGAAAATCCTCACGGAAAAGCGAGAGACTACGTGTAGTGAGTGTGGGAAAAACTTCCATTACCGCTCAGCCCTTATTCGACATGAGATAATCCACACGAAAGAGAGACCCTACGAATGCTGTGAGTGTGGGAAAAGCTTCAATCATACCTCAGCCCTTAGTAGGCATCAGCGAATACACAGAGGAGACAAACCCTATGAATGCTGTGAGTGCGGGAAAAGCTTCACTCAGAGATATACCCTTAACTCTCATCAGAAAATCCACACAGAAGAGCGACCCTACGAATGCTGCAAGTGCGGGAAAAGCTTCACTGAGGGTACGTCTACACTACGGGACTATTCTGAATTTGCATAAACCGGTTTTGTAAAACAGATTTTATAAAATCGAGGCGCGCGGCCACACTAAACACATTAAATCGGTGGTGTGCGTCCATGGTCCGAGGCTAGCGTCGATTTCTGGAGCGTTGCACTGTGGGTAGCTATCCCGTAGCTATCCCATAGTTCCCGCAGCCTCCCCCGCCCCTTGGCATTTCCGGGTTGAGATCCCAGTGCCTGATGGGGCAAAAATCATTTTCGCGGGTGGTTCTGGGTACAGCCTCACCCCCCCCCCTGAAAGCGGCAGACAACCGTTTCGCGCCTTTTTTGCTTGGTGAACTGTGCAGACACCATAGCACAGCAAGCATGGACCCTGCTCAGCTCAATACCGCAATCGTGGATGTTTTAAACACCTCGCGCACTCTCGTGCAGTATATGCTGAACCAGGACCTTCGAACCGAGGCGAGTTAGAGGCGGATACAGCAGCGCGGCGATGACAGTGATGAGGACGTGGACACAGAATTCTCTCAAACCGCGGGCCCCGGCGCTTTGGAGATCCTGATGGTAATGGGGCAGATTCTATCCATTGAACGCCGATTTTGGGGCCCGGGAAACAAGCACAGACTGGTGGGACCGCATTGTGTTGCAGGTGTGGGACGATTCCCAGTGGCTGCGAAACTTTCGCATGCGTAAGGGCACTTTCATGGACCTTTGTGACTTTCTTGCCCCTGCCCTGAAACGCCATAATACCAAGATGAGAGCAGCCCTCACAGTAGAGAAGCGAGTGGCGATAGCCCTGTGGAAGCTTGCAACGCCAGACAGCTACCGGTCAGTCGGGAATCAATTTGGAGTTGGAAAATCTACTGTGGGGGCTGCTGTGATGCAAGTAGCCAAAGCAATCACTAAGCTGCTGCTACGAAAGGTTGTGACTCTGGGAAACGTGCAGGCCATAGTGGATGGCTTTGCTGCACTGGGATTCCCTAACTGTGGGGGGGCGATAGATGGAACCAATATCCCTATCTTGGCACCGCAGCACCAGGGCACCCAGTACGTAAACCGGAAGGGGTACTTTTCAATGGTGCTGCAAGCACTGGTGGATCACAAGGGACGTTTCACAAACATCCACGTGGGATGGCCAGGGAGGGTTCATGACGCTCGCGTCTTCAGAAGCACTACTCTGTTTAAACGGCTGCAGCAAGGGAATTACTTCCCAGACCAGAAAATAACAGTTGGGGATGTTGAAATGCCTGTCGTTATCCTGGGGGACCCAGCCTACCCCTTGATGCCATGGCTCATGAAGCCATACACAGGCAGCCTGGACAGTGGTCAGGATCTGTTCAATTACAGGCTGAGCAAGTGCAGAATGGTGGTGGAATGTGCATTTGGCCGTTTAAAGGCGCGCTGGCGCACATTACTGACTCGCTCAGACCTCAGCCAAACCAATGTCCCCTATGTTATTGCTGCTTGCTGTATTCTCCACAATCTCTGTGAGAGTAAGGGGGAGACCTTTATGGCGGGGTGGGAGGCTGAGGCAAATCACCTGGCCGCTGATTACGCGCAGCCAGACACCAGGGAGATTAGAAGAGCACACCAGGAAGCGGTGCGCATCAGAGAAGCTTTGAAAACGAGCTTCATCAATGGCCAGGGTACAGTGTGACTGCTGTGTTTGGTGATGAACACCCAACCCCCTTGATTGACTCAGTCCCTGTAAGCAACTCCCCCTCCCCCTTCGAGTACAGCTTACTTATGCAAATAAACTCACTCTCATTTAAAAAGCATGAATTCTTTATTGATTCATTATAAAAAGAGGGAGAGAAGTAAGGGTGTGGTTTGGGAGGAGGATAGGAGGGATGGAGAAGGCCATTAAAAAAATTCACATTAACGACATCCTTCTGGTTGGGCTGTCCACGGGGGTGGAGTGGGCGGGTGCACGGAGCCTCCCCCCACGCGTTCTTACACGTCTGGGTGAGGGGGATATGGAACGTGGTGAGGGTAGAGGGTGGTTATACAGGGGCTGCAGCGGCACTCTGTGATCCTGCTGCCGTTCCTGAAGCTCCACAAGACGCCGGAGCATGTCAGTTTGATCACGCAGCAGCCCCAGAGTTGCATCCCGCCACCGCTGATCTTCCTGCCGCCACCGCTGATTTTCCTACCGGTCTTCCTGCCGCCACCTCTCATCTCGGTTGTCCCTCCTGTCCTCACGTTCATCCCTCCTGTCCTCACGTTCACTGGCCTCTTTCCTGTAATTTGATACCACGTCCTTCCACTCATTCAGATGAGCTCTTTCATTGCGTGTAACTTCCATAATATCCGAGAACATCTCATCTCGCGTCTTCTTTTTCCTCCGCCTTATCTGTGCTAGCCTTTGGGATGGAGGAGGGATGGTTGAAAAATTTGCAGCTGCATGAGGGAGATAAATATTTAGAAAGATACATTTTACAAAACAATGGTTATACTCTTTCACAGTGAACAGCACTATTCACCTAGCACATGTGATTTCCCTACAAGGTCGCATTTTCCATCTTAATAGTGAGTGCTTGCAGCTCTGGAGTTACAGATCTCACAGACACAGGTCCAGGCATCAGAATTCAGCTTGCATGCGGCCATGGTAAGCCACTGTCTTTCGGCTTCTGTAGTGATTTACCCCTCCCCCCCAACGCATGGCTAATACCACGCTAGCTCCCTGCTAATCAACAACCATCCCACCCCCCCACCCACTGTGTGTCTGGTAGCTTGGGGAAGATCGCCGGTGAAGATCATCGGCATTTCACTCCTCCCCTCCCCCCGCTTCGCTACGTGCAGGAAAGTTTTTTTTTTTAAGCTGCTGCAGTCCACGAACCCAGTAGAAAAATGGGCACCCCCCTTACTTAAATTCCTGATTTTTAACCAGGTTATCCTGAACGATATCACTTTGCTGAGGATAACAGAACAAGATAAAGATCGGATGCTTCTTGAATGCCAGCAGTCACTGGGACCATACGCTGCTATGCTTTGCCACGCAATGATACCTGATTACTTGCTACATGCATGGCGTGGTAAAGTGTCCTACCATGGTGGGCGGAACAAGGCTGCCTTGCCCAGAAACCTTCTGCAAAGGCTTCTGGAGTACCTACAGGAGCGCTTCATCGAGATGTCCCTGGAGGATTTCCTCTCAATCCCCGGACATGTTAACAAACTTTTCTAAGTAACTATACTGTCTGCGAATGCATCCCAAGTCCTCAGGGCAAATCAATCATTAAAAAAGGCTTGCTTAAAAAACAAAGTTTGCTATTTGCAAAGGTACACTCACCAGAGCTCCCTTCCATGGCGTCATTGTCTGGGATAGTTGCTTGTGAGGGCTGGGAGGACGGTAATTCCGTCAGGGTGATAAAAAGCTCCTGGCTGCTGGGGCTCACGGAGTGCTGTGTGCTCTCTGCTAGGTCTTCCTCCTCTTCTTCATCTTCATCTTCCCCGTCTGCATAATCCTCAGCCATGGCAGAGATTACAACCCCCACCTCGGAATCCACAATCAGGGGTGGGGTACTTGTGGCGCAGCCCCCTAAAATTGCATGCAGCTCAGCATAGAAGCAGCATGTTTTTCGACCTGCCCCAGACCTTCCGTTTGCTTCTTTGGTTTTCTGGTAGGCTTGTCTGAGCTCCTTAACTTTCACTCTGCACTGCACTGAGTCCCTGCTGTGGCCTTTATCCGTCATAGCCTTAGAAATTCTTTCAAATACTTTTTCATTTTGTCTTTTGGAACGCAGTTCTGTTAGCACTGAATCCTCTCCCCAGATAGCGATCAGATCCAGTACCTCCCGTGCAGTCCATGCTGGGGCTCTTTTACGATTCTCAGGAGACTGCATTGTTAACTGTGCTGATGAGCTGTGCATGGTCACCTGTGCTGATGAGATCTCCACGCTGGGGAAGCAGGAAATGAATTTCAAAACTTCGCGGGGCTTTTCCTGTCTACCTGGCCAGTGCATCCGAGTTCAGAATGCTGTCCAGAGTGGTCACTGGTGCACTGTGGGATACCGCCAGGAGGCCAATACCGTCGATCAGCATCCACACTAACCCTAATCCGATATGGTAATACCGATACTAGCGTTACTCCTCTCGTTAGGGAGGAGTACAGAAACCAGTTTAAAGAGCCATTAAAATCGATATAAGGTGCCTCCTAGTGTGGTCGGTTGTGGCGTTAAATCGGTTTTACGCTCCTAAAACCGATTTAAATGCCCAGTGTAGACCAGGCATGTGTGTGTGTGTTGCCGGGGAGTGCTCTGCAGCTCCCACTGTGGGAGGTCCACCCAAAAATGTGGGGCTGAAATAGTGCTTGGGCAGTGATCCTCACCAGTGACCTGGGCCATCCTTTGGGCTCTCTGGTGAGAACCCTCAGCCTCCCGCCCTCAGTCTCTATCCCTGATTGGCTGAGCAGGGGGTTATTGACAGGGAGGAGACTCAGGTCCTTGTTGGTCTCTTTTAAGACCAAGTAAATAAGTCAGAACCAGTTCTGTGTTTGATGAATTTTGCTGCTTCTCTAGATTAATGGTCTCTGAGCAGTTCATGATTCTCTCTAACATTGCAGTTCTCCTCAAATACTTGCTGAATAATTCCTGTGCACTGTTGTTGGTCTGGAGCTCATCTGAGGACATTTTATTGAGGTCATTCAATGTTGAAATTCAAGATCCGATGGTTAGTTTGAAAATCAGGGCTCTTGGGTCCTATTCCCAACTCTGCCACTGACTGGCTGTGTGACCTAAGACAAGTCAATTCTTCTTTCTCAGACGTAGCTTCTCCCTCTTTCAAGTAGGGATAATAATGATCCGCTCCTGCCTACCTCAACACACTCACTCTTCCCCAGCACACTCACTGTCTCTACCCCGCCACGCACACCACAGTTGAAAAGCAGCTGGTAATCTAGTAAGATGCCCATGGAACGGTGGGATAGAGAAACCTGCATCATGTGATGCTGTACCAGTCCGTGAGGCATTGCAAACCCTTCCCAAAACACCCTGCAGCCAGTTGCACAGTGGGATAGTTACCCACAGTGCACTGCTCTCTCTTGCCATCCAAGAACTGCTAGCATGGATGTGCTCTGGTGACACAAGGGGCATAGGGAGGACATTCAATAGCTGATTAATTAAAACACTTTAACTAAAGCAGCAATGCCGGGGGGTTGGTGGCTCCTTTCTTTCCTAAGCCTGGAGTAAACTCATCTTTTTATTCCATTCTTGATGCTTCATGGAATAACAACAGATGACCAAAGAAAGACGTGGACAGGGTGGGTCTCAGGGGAGGGGCAGAGAGATTCGAGCGGTGGGCAGAGCAGGTCTCGAAGGTGGGGGCAGTGGTCAGGGCAGGTCTCCGGGGAGGGGCAGAGAGGTGGGGGTAGTGGGCAGGGTGGGTTGCAGGGACGGGTCAGGGAGGTGGCAGCTGGTGGGCAGACCTTGTGGTAGGGGGTGGAGAGGCACGAGCAGCAGGCAGGAAGGCCTTGGGGGGAGGAGAGGAGCAAGCGAAAGGTGGATCAGCAGTCCTCAGCCAAAGAGGAAGAGAGGGGGGTGGGAAGTGGCCAAACAGGAGCAAGGGGGGAGCACAGGAGGGTCCTCAGAGAGAGGAGAAGGGTGGGGGGGCAGTGCCATGGTCTGGGCACCAATGGGCCCCCCACTTCTAGGGAGCTTCCAGCGCTCACACCCAGCAT